>NW_020673409.1:0-2317 GCF_002925995.2 Terrapene triunguis | reverse complement strand
CCCGTTCCAGCCAGGGACCGACCGGCTGTGTCTGCTACAGCCTAAACCGCACCCCCGTTCCAGTCAGGGGGGTCGGACAGACACACAATCCCAGCCATTGGAGGCACACACGCATGCACAAGTGTACACCTCCTCCCCTAGCCCAGCCATCAGGGACACACACACAAGCACACACCCCTGCGGAGGCACAGACATGCACATATGTACACACACACAACATCACAGCCAGTGGGACCACACCCACCCACCCATGTGTGCACCCCTCATCCCATCATAGCCAGCAGACACACACTCACAATCCCAGCCCATGGGACACACACACACACACACACACACACTCCCAGCCCATGGGGCACGCGCGCACACACACACTCACAAACACACACACACTGTGACGAAGTGGGGGATTTTCTTATTTTTTTCGTGGTTTTCCAGTGGTTTGCATGCGGAGGGGGTGGGACTCAGTGCCCCTGGGTGTTACTGGTTTAACGAGGTGAGGGGAGAGGGAGCTTGTTGTTGCAGAAGACCGGAGAGGGAACGTGGGACCCCAGCCAATGGTCTGGAGGAGGGACACCCCAGTGACCGGTGACCTGACGACCCGGAGACCCAGCCCAGGAGTCACAGCCGGTTCTGGCCAGTGGGCGGACAATGGGCTGCAGAGTGAGGAGCCAGTGACCTAACCAGCCGGTTCCAGCCAGAGGACAGAAGTGAGGAGAGGAGGCCCCGGTTTACGACACTGTTTACCTGGAGAGAAGACAATGGACAGAGGCGGGGCCTGGGGCCGGGGATCTCAGATGCCCAGCTGGGAAGCAGGGGGGCTCGGGGCTGGAGAGGGGGAGCAGGCAGAGCCCACCTGGATGCAGGGAGACTGGGATGTGCTGGGCTGAGGGAGGCCAGGCCTGAGGCCCTGAGAGTTTCCTGTGCTGTGTTCAACTCTCAATAAATCCTCCTGTTTTATGCTGGCTGAGAGTCACTCCGGTCTAGAGAACAGGGTTGCATCAACCCCTTCGGGGGGGGAGTGTGGAGGCCCCGGGGGTCCAGAGCGAGGGGACTCCCTGAGGGGGCCCACGGCAGAGACAGACGTGCTAAGGCTCAGAGAGGTGCAGCTCCAGGAGGTGGAGGGGCCGGACCCCTGGGAGAGAGGGGACCCTGAGAAGGGCTGTCTCACTAAGAGGGGCACCCCCCACGGACCGCACAGGGCCAAGAGTGGGCACGATCTGTGAGTCCGTGACACACACACACTCCCAGCCCATGGGACACACACACACACCCCCAGCCCATGGGACACACACACACACTCACTCCCAGCCCGTGGGACGGATGTGCACACACACACACACACACACACTCCCAGCCCGTGGGACACACACACACACACACGCCCAGCCCATGGGACACACACACACTCCCAACCCGTGGGACACACACACACGCCCAGCCCGTAGGACACACACACGCGCACACATACACACACACACACACTCCCAGCCCGTGTGACGTGCGCACACACACACACACACCATGGGACACTGTGACGAAGTGGGACTGTTCTTAATGTTTCCTCTGAATACTGTGTGGGTGCCTCAGTTTCCCCTATGTATTTCTTAAGTCTCCAGTGTGCATAAATGGCCGACACTCTGTCACCTGGCAACAAATGGCTGGGGGCCTTCCTCCCTTGCAAGGGGATAGCTAAAGGTGAACAATGGGATCAGGTGACCTCCTGGCCCGGGAAAGAGACAAAGGCCAGAGGAGGAGGGGCTGGAGGGGGTTTCAGTTTGGAGCTGGCTGGGGACTAGGAGGGAGGGCAGAAGACAGGGGTGTCTGGCTCGCTGGGCCCCAGAATGGACCCGGCGGAGGGATCTGGTTCTCTGTACCTACAAGCTCTGTTTTAGACCATGTTCCTGTCATCTAATAAACCTCTGTTTTACTGGCTGGCTGAGAGTCACGTCTGACTGCGAAGTGGGGGTGCAGGGCCCTCTGACTTCCCCAGGACCCCGCCTGGGCGGACTCGCTGTGGGAAGCGCACGGAGGGGCATATGCTGAATGCTCCAAGGTCAGACCCAGGAGGTGAAGCCGTGTGAGCTTCTTGCCCTGAAGACAGTCTGCTCCAAGGGAGAGGAGGCTCCCCCAAAGTCCTGACTGGCTTTGTGGGGAGCAGTTCCAGAGCATCGCCTGGGGACTCCGTGACAGACACGCACACACACTCACTCCCAGCCTGTGGGACACACACACACACACACATACTCACTCCCAGCCTGTGGGACACACACACACACATTCACACTCCCAGCCCCAGGACGGGGACACACACACACAC
>NW_020673408.1:0-5713 GCF_002925995.2 Terrapene triunguis | reverse complement strand
GCTTCCAAATGAGCACGGGGTATGGTAAATGTCTTTATATGGATTTGATCCACCTAATGTACTTGTTACTGTTCAATATCTTCTTCTTTGTCAGCTGCTTGTATTCTTTACATGTGCATCCGAAGAAGTGGGTATTCACCCACGAAAGCTCATGCTCCTATACGTCTGTTAGTCTATAAGGTGCCACAGGACTCTTTGCAGTTCACTAGTTGTTCAGGCAGCTGTCCTGCAGCTAAAGCTGTATTTAGCTGTTGCTTTAGATGTCAAAGAAAACAACTCCCATATGTTTCAGAGTGGTAGCCATGTTAGTCTGTATCAGCAAAAAGAACGAGAAGTACTTATGGCACCTTAGAGACTAACAAATTTATTTGGGCATCCGATGAAGTGGGTTTAAGCCCACGAAAGCTTATGCCCAAATTAACTCCCATATAGTTCAAGCTGTGCCTTATGGTTCATACACTGTACGAAGTTATAGTTTAGTTTCTCCTCTAAAACAGAGAACTTTCATAGAGAAAACAATTCTTTGAATCTTCTCTGAATGACCACTATACAGATAATTAAATGTGCTGCAACAGCTGAATATTTTTTATTCCATAGTAACACCTTATTGTAATACCCTCTTTAAACAACAGAAAATTAAAACACGGAATGGAAAAAAGACAGTAGGACTTTAAGTTGTTTTTAAAATGCATTCTTGCTTCTCATAGACTCATAGACTTTAAGGTCAGAAGGGACCAATATGGTCATCTAGTCTGACCCCCCGCATGATGCAGGCCACAAAAGCTGACCCCCCCACTTTCCCTTAGCTCTGCTGTTGAAGTCTCCAGATCGTGATCTAAAGACTTCAAGTCGCAGAGAATCTTCCAGCTTGCGACCCCTGCCCTATGCTGCGGAGGAAGGCGAAAAACCTCCAGGGCCACTGCCAATCCACCCTGGAGGAAAATTCCTTCCCGACCCCAAATATGGCGATCAGCAGAACCCCGAGCATACAGGCAAGAATCTCTAGCCAGACCCTCATTTTACCAGCGATGGCCGTTATTGCCTAATTGATTAGAATCATGTAATCCCATCAAACCATTCCCTCCATAAACTTATCTAGCCTAATCTTGAAGCCAGAGAGGTCTTTCGCCCCCACCGTTTCCCTCGGAAGGCTGTTCCAAAATTTCACCCCTCTGACGGTTAGAAACCTTCGTCTAATTTCAAGCCTAAATTTCCCCACGGCCAGTTTATATCCATTCGTTCTCGTGTCCACATTAGCACTGAGCTGAAATAATTCCTCCCCCTCCCTGGTATTTATCCCTTTGATATATTTGAAGAGAGCAATCATATCCCCCCTCAGCCTTCTTTTGGTTAGGCTAAACAAACCAAGCTCCTCGAGTCTCCTTTCATAGGAAAGGTTTTCCATTCCTCGGATCATCCTAGTTGCCCTTCTCTGTACCCGTTCCAGTTTCAGTTCATCCCTTTTAAACATAGGAGACCAGAACTGCACACAGTACTCCAAGTGAGGTCTCACCAGCGCCTTGTATAACGGAAGCAGCACCTCCCTGTCCCTACTAGAAATACCTCGCCTTATGCATCCCAAGATCGCATTAGCTTTTTTCGCAGCCACGTCGCATTGCCGACTCATAGTCATCCTGCTATCAACCAGGACTCCGAGGTCCTTCTCCTCCTCAGTCACTTCTAACCTATGCGTCCCTAGCTTATAACTGAAATTCTTATTAGTCATCCCTAAATGCATCACCTTACACTTCTCACTATTAAATCTCATCCTATTACTAATACTCCAATTTACAAGGTCATCCAAGTCTCCCTGCAGAATATCCCGATCCTTCTCCGAGTTGGCAATGCCTCCCAACTTTGTGTCATCCGCAAACTTTATCAGCCCACTCCTACATTTGGTTCCGAGGTCAGTAACGAATAGATTAAATAAAATCGGACCCAGAACCGAACCTTGAGGAACCCCACTGGTGACCTCCCTCCAATCTGACAGTTCACCTTTCAGTACTACCCTCTGCAGTCTCCCCTTTAACCAGTTCCTTATCCACCTCTGGATTTTCCCATCGATCCCCATCTTATTCAATTTAACCAATAATTCCTCATGCGGAACCGTATCAAACGCTTTACTAAAATCGAGGTATATTAGATCCACCGCATTTCCTTTATCTAGAAGGTCTGTTACTTTCTCAAAGAAGGAGATCAGGTTGGTTTGGCATGACCTGCCTTTCGTAAACCCATGTTGTAATTTGTCCCAATTGCCATTCACCTCAAAGCCCTTAACTACTTTCTCCTTCAAAATTTTTTCCAAGACCTTACATACTACAGAAGTTAAACTAACAGGCCTGTAGTTACCCGGGTCACTTTTTTTCCCCTTCTTGAAAATAGGAACCACATTAGCTATTCTTCAGTCCAACGGTACCACCCCCGAGTTTACAGATTCATTAAAAATTGTCGCCAAGGGGCTCGTAATTTCTCGCGCCAGTTCCTTCAGTATTCTAGGATGAAGATCATCCGGTCCGCCCGATTTAGTCCCGTTTAGCTGGTCAAGTTTGGCTTCCACCTCTGATACTGTAATGTCTAACCCCCCTCCTCTATTCCCCTCTGTCCTACTCCCTCTATTCCTAAACCCTTCATTAGCCTTATTAAAGACCGAAGCAAAATATTTATTTAGATATTGTGCCATGCCTAGATTACTGTTAATTTCCACTCCATCCACATTCTTCAGCGGTCCCACTTCCTCTTTCTTTGTTTTCTTCCTATTTATATGGCTATAAAACCTCTTACTATTGGATTTAATTCCCCTTGCAAGGTCCAACTCTACATGGCTTTTGGCCTTTCTCACCGCATCCCTACATGCTCTAAACTCACTAAGGTAGGTTTCCTTGCTGATCCCTCCCTTCTTCCATTCTCTGTACGCTTTCTGTTTTTTCTTAATCGCCCCTTTGAGACTCCCGCTCATCCAGCTAGGTCTAAATGTCCTGCCCACTAATCGTTTTCCCTTTCTTGGGATACAGGCCTCAGACATCTCATGCAACTTCTGCTTGAAATAATCCCAGGCGTCATCTGCCTTTAGATCCCTAAGTATGTTAGCCCAATCCACTTCCCTAAGTAGTTGCCTTAATTTATTAAAGTTGGCCTTTTTGAAATTGTAAACCTTAGTTACAGTATCATTTCTGTTAATCCTTCCATTAAGTTTAAACCGAATTAGCTCATGGTCACTCGAGCCAAGGTTGTCCCCTACAACCATGTCTTCAACGAGGTCCTCACTACTCACCAGCACTAAATCTAAAATGGCATCCCCCCTCGTCGGTTCACTTACTACTTGATGAAGGAATTCATCTGCTAGTACGTCTAAGAACATCTGAGCCCTATTATTGTTACTAGCATTTGTTACCCAATCTATATCTGGGAAGTTAAAATTCCCCATGATGACACAGTTCTTATCAGTTTTTACTTCCCTAAAAACATTAAGTAGTTCTTTGTCCGCCTCCAGGCTAGATCCCGGCGGTCTATAGCATACCCCAAGCACTATCTCAGGGGAGGCTCTAGTAGTTCTTTTATGCAGTGTAATTATTGCCCATACAGACTCTGTCTTATCCATCCCATCACTTATTATTTCTTTACATTTTATCTCATTATTGACATATAATGCCACTCCCCCACCTTTACCTTTTTTCCGGTCATTCCTAAACAGCACATACCCTTCCATACCTGTACTCCAGTCATGATTACCGTTCCACCATGTTTCGGTTATTCCCACGATATCAGGTTTCATTTCTTGGACCAGGAGCTCCAATTCCTCCATTTTGTTACCTAGGCTTCTCGCATTGGTGTATAAACATCTTACCGTATGCTGTCTATCCTTTCTCCCATTAGTTATGCAATTTGGAACGGACCCCATGCTGTCCATCCGCCCCCTCTTTCTTATGTCCAATTCCCTACCCCTATCTATGTCTGTGCTTATCTCCTCACACTCCTTTTCTATGTTGGAATCTGGCGTGGAGATTACCTGAACATCTCCCAACCGTCTCCCCCAAGTTCCTAGTTTAAAGCCCTTTTGATGAGATGAGCCAGCCTCCCTCCCAGAAGTCTATTCCCTTCCCTACTCAGGTGAAGTCCATCCCGTGAGAACAGCTGTCTGTCCCCGAAAGCCTCCCAGTGGCCATACATCCCAAAGCCCTCCTTATAACACCACTCCCTTAGCCAGCTATTTATCCTCATAATTCTGTCGGCCCTTTGCTGTCCTTCTCTTGGAACAGGCAGAATCCCACTAAAGATAATCTGAGCCTCTACTTCCTTAAGCGTCTTCCCCAGCCTGGCATAATCTCCCTTTATTCTCTCTAGCGAGAACCTAGCTGTGTCATTCGTTCCTACGTGAAGGATGATTAAAGGGTTCTTACCTGCTCCTTTTAGGATCCTTTTCAACCGCAGGTCCACAGCCCTTATCTTAGCGCCCGGCAGACAGCACACCCTTCTGTTTTCAGGGTCTGCTCTGGTCACAGGCCTGTCCAACCTCCTCAGCAAGGAGTCTCCAATCACATAAACCTGCCTTTGCCTGGTGACAGTACTCTGTACAAATCTATCCCCTGTCCCCTGTAGTCGTACCTCTTGTGTCTCTCTATTTTCCCTTATCGTCCCCCTAGTGCCATCCTCTATCCTACTGGGGCCCGGTATAGGTGCTGTCTCCATCAACTCCTGCCCTCTCTCTATGGGACTAGCCGCTCTTCTCTTCTTCCTCTGCCTCCCACCATCAGTTACCACCTGCTGCCTCTCTTCCTCGGTATCCAAACACTCAAACCTGTTCCTGAGTTCTATTCCCCCCTCACTAGCCCTCCTTTTCCTTGGCCTGCTCCTCACAGTCACATGCTTCCACTGATCTTGCTCTGCCCCTGACATTCCCCCCTCACAGACCATAGCCTGTGCTTCCACCTGCACCCCTGAGCATTCCCCTTCTGCCACACCCAGCTTCTGCTCCATTAGCTGCTCGAATCCCCTTCTAAACTCTACCATAGTATCTACCTGCATCTGGAGCCCTCTAATCTTTTCCTCTAGCAGGTCTATTAGGCGGCATTTCATGCAAACATACCTTTGTTCAGGCTCCCCAGCGAGGACCATGTACATACCACAGCTGCTGCATGCAATCATCTGCATAGTGTCCCCTGCTGCTTGGCTCATGGCTGCTGTGGTCTCTGCCTGCTGCTCCTGGGAACACAAAGAACACCGCGCGCCGCGCCCTCCTACCTCCCCTTCCGCCTCCCCCTGTAAACTCCCACTTAAACTCCCCTGTTAGCAGCCCTGTTTGCCGGCTCCTGAGACTCTTCCTCTTCTAGGCCTTGATCTTATAAACATTTATGCATGTGCTTCACTTTAAGTAGAGGAGTAGTCCCAATGATCTCCTGGTCTGCTCAGGACAAAGTCATGATTTAGCCCTTCATCTGCATGTAGTCTGTTTATTCAGTAAACTCAAGGAAAGTGATATTGTCTTACAGTAAGGCTCCTACCACAATTTCAGTACCAGTCTGAAGCTGAAATTAATGGAGGTACTTGTTTTAATCAAACCTACAGCATTACTGCAGATTGCCATTATATCTGAGTTTACCAGTATGTAAATTAGAGGCGACAGTAGTTCTGCCCTCTGTGGGTTTTCGCAAAGGACTGTCAAATGCAGAGCAGAGCAGAGCCTCCTATGAGAATGTTGATAGATATGGCTATTACA
>NW_020673407.1:0-6849 GCF_002925995.2 Terrapene triunguis | reverse complement strand
ATCCTTGGGGACCCAGCCTACCCCTTAATGCCATGGCTGATGAAGCCGTACACAGGCAGCCTGGACAGGAGTCAGGAGCTGTTCAACTACAGGCTGAGCAAGTGCAGAATGGTGGTAGAATGTGCATTTGGACGTTTAAAAGGTCGCTGGCAATCGTTACTGACTCGGTCAGACCTCAGCCAAACCAATATCTCCATTGTTATTGCTGCTTGCTGTGTGCTCCACAATCTCTGTGAAAGTAAGGGGGAGACCTTTATGGCAGGGTGGTAGGCTGAGGCAAATCGCCTGGCTGCTGATTATGCGCAGCCAGACACCAGGGCGATTAGAAGAGCACACCATGAAGCGCTGCGCATCAGAGAAGCTTTGAAAATCAGTTTCATGACTGGCCAGGCTACAGTGTGAAATTTCTGTTTGTTTCTCCTTGATGAAAACCCGCCCCCTTTATTGACTCATTCTCTGTAAGGAACCCACCCTCCCCCTTCGACCACAGCTTGCTTTCAAAGGAAATAGTCACTATCGTTTAAAAATCATGTATTCTTTATTAATTGATTATAAAAAGAGGGAGAGAACTGAGAAGGTAGCCTGGGTGGGGTTTGGGAGGAGGATCGGAGGGAAGGAAAAGGCCACTAAAAAAAAGGTTAAAATAATGACAGCCCTTTGCTTGGGCTATCCACTGAGGTGGAATGGGAGGGTGCACAGAGCCTCCCTCCCCGCGTTCTTACACGTCTGGGTGAGGAGGCTATGGAACATGGTGAGGGGGGAGGGTGGTTATACAGGGGCTGCAGCGGCAGTCTGTGATCCTGCTGCCATTCCTGAAGCTCCACCAGACGCCGGAGCATGTCTGTTTGCTCACGCAGCAGACCCAGCATTGCATCCTGCCTCCTCTGATCTTCCTGCTGCCACCTCTCATCTCGAGCGTCTCTTCTGTCCTCACGTTGGTCCCTCCTGCCCTCATGTTCACTGGCATCTTTCCTATACTTTGAAACCGTGTCCGTCCACTCATTCAGATGAGCTCTTTCATTGCGGGTGGATTCCATGATTTCCGCGAACATCTCGTCTCTCGTCCTCTTTTCCCGACGCCTTATCTGAGATAGCCTTCGGGACAGAGGAGGGAGGCTTGAAAAATTTGCAGCTGCTGGAGGGAGGGAAAAAAGGAGAGAATTTTTTAAAAAGATACATTTTACAGAACAATGCTTATACTCTTTCACGGTGAACAACACTATTCACATTACATAGCATATGTGATTTCTGTGCAAGGTCACATTTTGCCTCTTAATATTGAGTGCCTGTGCCTTTGCTGCTAGAGATCACAGACGCAGGTCCGGGCAACAGAATTCGGCTTGCATGCGGCCCTGGTAAGCCATTGTCTTTCGGCTTCTGCACCCTCCTTTCCCACATACCAAGCAAAGCTCGTTGAGTGCTGCGGTTTTCCTGTTAACCTTCAGCAGCAGAAAACAAACTAACTCCCCCCCCATCCAATTCTCTGGGATGATCGCTTTATCCCTCCCCCCACTGCGTGGCTGGTATCAGGGAAGATCCCTGCTATCCACACGTGAAAAGCTCAGCGCCAATCCCCCCCGCGCTTGGCTTACTACAGGGAAGGATTTCTTTTCAGCCACAGGCAAACAGCCCAGTAGGAAGGGCCACCTCTGTCCCCTTAATTAAATTCCCGTATTTCAACCAGATTACCCTGAGCGATATCGCTCTCCTGAGGATTACACAGCGAGATAAAGAACAGATGTTGCTTGAATGCCAGCAAACACCTGGACCATATGCTGCCAGGCTTTGTCATGCAATGATACCAGATTACTTGCTACTAGCATGGCGTGGTCAAGTGTCCTACCATGGAGGACGGAATAAGGCTGCATTGCCCAGAAACCTTCTGCAAAGGCTTTTGGAGTACCTCCAGGAGAGCTTCATGGAGATGTCCCTGGAGGATTTCCGCTCCATCCCCAGACACGTTAACAGACTTTTCCAGTAGCTGTACTGGCCGCGAATGCATCCCAAGTCCTCAGGACAAATTAATCATTTAAAAAACACTTGCTTTTAAACCATGTTTTATATTTTAAAAAGTAAACTCACCTGAGGTCCCTTCCATGGGGTCATGGTCTTGGGTACTGGCTTGGGAGGGTACTCCAGTCAGGCTGAGAAAAAGTTCCTGGCTGTTGGGGAGAACGGAGTGCTGTGTGCTCTCCGCAAGCTCGTCGTCGTCGTCCTCCTCCTCTTCCCCGTCCGCAGAATCCTCGGGTGTGGCTGATGAGATTACCCCCGCCTCGGAATCCACGGTCAGAGGTGGGGTAGTGGTGGCGGCCCCCCCTAGAATTGCATGCAGCTCAGCTTAGAAGCGGCATGTCCGCGGCTCTGACCTGGAGCGACCGTTTGCCTCCTTTGTTTTTTGATAGGCTTGTCTGAGCTCCTTGACTTTCACGCGGCACTGCTCTGAGTCCCTATTGTGGCGTCTCTCCATCATGCCCTTGGAGATTTTTTTTCAAAAGTTTTGGCATTTCATCTTTTCAAACGAAGTTCTGCTAGCACTGAATCCTCTCCCCATATAGCGATCAGATCCAGTACCTCCTGTACGGTCCATGCTGGTGCTCTTTTTCGATTATCAGCCTGCATGGTTACCTGTGCTGATGAGCTCTCTGTGGTCACCTGTGCTCTCCTGTTCTGGGCAAACAGGAAATGAAATTCAAATGTTTTCGGGGCTTTTCCTGTCTACCTGGCCAGTGCATCCGAGTTCAGATTGCTGTCCAGAGCGGTCACAATGGTGCACTGTGGGATAGCTCCCGGAGGCCAACACCATCGAATTGCGGCCACACTAACCCTAATTCGAAATGACAATATCGATTTCAGCGCTACTCCGCTCGTCGGTGAGGAGTACAGAAATAGATTTTAAGAGCCCTTTATTTCGAAAGAAATGGCTTCATTGTGTGGACGGGTGCACGATTAATTCAATTTAACGCTGCTAAATTCGAATTAAACTCGTAGTGTAGACCAGGCCCTAGAAATCCAAATTCAAGTCTCATGTACGCTTTGTTTGACTTTCAGATTTTTACATCAGAAATTCTGACAGTAACTGATTACAAGACCATCATCCTTAGGGAGAATTGCTGTACTCAGTGCAGACCCCAAATAACTGGGCTGTGCATTGAGGAAACCCTTGGGAATCTTTTTTAGTAATACCAAGGTGTCAATGCTCTGCTTGTTCATGGAAGGCCTTCACAATACCTTCCCAACTCTTTCTGGGCCTCTACATTCTCTCTCTCTCTCTCTTTTTAGTAATACACACTCTCTCTCTCTCTCTCTCTTTAGTGATAAAAGGCTCAGACTTTTCTCCTTCCTCAGTGAAGGCAAATGATTTGTATGTATTTTCAGCTTCACTGCCGATTGCATAAGTTACTAAGCTAACCTGTGCTTTGCTGCTCTGGGGTAAGCCTTGATGCAGCTGGGAATCTGATGAAGCTCTCTTTCCACTCAGCCTTATCAAACTGAAAGTCTTTAGCAGGGATGAACACTGGGCATTTTCTTTGCCTCTTCTTTTTGCTGGTTCAAAATGGGTCCCTGCCTGCCATGCTGTCACTTGACAGTAGTAACGAAATACAGAGACTTATTTTCTTACAATGAATAAGGAGTATGCAGTGTTGCTGGAGCTGTGTTGGTCCCAGGATATCAGAGAGACAAGGTGGGTGAGGTAATATCCCTTATTGGACCAATTTTCTGGCCAATAAAAAAAGAAGTTGGTCCAATAAAAAGATATATTGCATCATTCCTCTTGTCTCAGTGAATAAGGAACTTTATTAGGAAAGGAAAAACAGTATTACCCCCAGAGAAGCTTTAAGGTTATCTCTCTATTATACTGCACACTCCTTAGGCCGGTGTATAGTGTGTCACACTGTCTGGAGTGACTCACAACTGTGAGTGCCTATCTCAGGGCAGACTGTCAGAAAACAAGGGCAGACGCCCCAAACTGGTGGTATATTCTATTATTAGATTTCACCAAGTCAGTAACAAATGTAAACTTCTGGATCACAGTACCAGTCTTACCATGGAGTCACAGGCAGTCCCCTTAGACTCTCCAGTCTGTCTTGTCACCCAGGCAAACTGAACTTTGTGATTAAAAAGTGATTAAAAAGTTACTTAAACCTAAAATCACACCTCATCAGTTTTATCCTAGTCCCAAGAGACCAGTCATTCATCCTAGATCAACTGGTACTCTAGATCTTACACCAAAGATAACGCTGGCAGCCAATTCTATAATAAACAAACTATAGGTTTGTTAGCTAAGAAAAAAGAATGAGAGTTATTGAGCGGTTAACCCATTAGGTGACCTAGGTGGTCGCCTAGGGTGCTACAATTTGGGGAGCGGGGACCGCAGCGGTATTTCGGCGGCGGGACCTTCTGCCACCAAGGAGATTCAGTATTTCCCATTTCTAGAAAGTCTGAAAAAAGATGAGACTAGAATAACAGAGCCCTAATCCCAGTTGGGGGTCCCTAGGCACTATAAACACAGGTGTGTCATATCCTGTCTTCAACACAATCAGTCTTGGAGTTCTCATGCATTCTAGTGGGACCAAATTCCACAGCCAAGGTCCTTGCTAGTGAGAATGCTCTGCCCCAGACTCTCGAGTGGCATTCTAGGGATTGCTAGCCAAAATATTTCCTATGAGGATAGCTAACAGTGTTGACTACTATAAAGACGAAAAGGGGCACAATTCTAATCTTTCTCCTTTTGCAGTTCACCTTTAATTAGTGTTTGTACAGTGATTTGAGATGTTGTGTAAGTGCCAGGTATCATATCATGCTTCTTGATCCTCATGCACAGTTTCCTCTGATGTTAATGGGCATTCTGTGCGAATATCAAGGGAAGAATACAGCTCATGTTTAGAAGATCACCTGGCTAAATTTGTAAAGTGCCTGGAAATCCTTCTGGATGAAAAGCACTAGATAAGATACAAGTGAAAATGACATTGCTTCTAGTAATTGCAGCCTCTGTAGGGAATCTAATTTCTTTGTTCCCAGATCTCTCTCCTAATTTGTAATATACTGTGCCAAAGGAATCTTTAGTATTATAATTCCTATTACCATAATAACTAGCACAAATGGGCCAGACTAGTTAACAGGTATTGGGTTTACTTTTGCTACTTTTTTGTGATCACTATTAAATTGTTCGTTTAAGATAATTTGACACATAATCGTTACTTTCACTACTTAGTACAATTAGCCTTCCATTACGACCATTGATTCTCTTACCATTTTCCCAATTGATAACCAATACAATGGGTAAATATTTGAATGGAGGGAGATTTGGGGGCACATTCTCTGCTGGTGTAAAATAACGTAGCTCCATTCCCAACAATGGAGAAATGTCAATTACACCAGCTAAGGATCTGGGATAGAAAAACATTATAGAAAATGTATCAGAAGCATTATACATTTTGCTACATAACCCTATGTGCACCAGATTGCATGGCATCTCACCCCCAAAGAATTTAAGTTCAATTCCCAAAACGTACAACTACCATCGCAACCATGATATCCCTGGAGTCACTATATTGATACAGGACAAAATTCAACTTCATTACATGGTCTGCATGAGAGATTTGGTTAAATGGAACTCATTGGTGAGTGTGTATTATAGGTCCCCCTCTGCTAATCCACAGAGAATGAGTCTACTACATGTCTTGGCTTGGGAACTTTAGCTCATGCTTTTTAAGCTCTGGAGAACCCTGGTTTAATCCCTGTTACTGACCAAAACTTTAGCCATTACATAAGAAATCCTTAATAAATAGTCAAGTGTTTAATATACCCACTGCTGAGGTTTGACACTAGTGAAGCTTGGTTGCAGCAGCTCAGTCAGTGGTGTATGCGTCCTGGTGTACCTCAGATTCGGAAAATCCCTTAGTTGTGGTCAGACTTTGTTTCCCCCAGTGGAAATTCTGACAGGCTCCATTAGAATCAATTAACTGACTTCTAGTGGAAGACCAGTTGCCACAGGAACCAGTGTTGTTCCAAAACCTAGTTGCTAATTAGAACTGGCTGAAATTTTTCAGCTGGAATTTCCATTAGAGTTGGGTGGTAGGTACTTGAATCTGAGATATGTAGGGAACTGAGCCCTCCTGCTTTGATGCCACTGCTTGTGGGTCAGTTAGTGATATATTAATATTACCAGAAAGGAAATAAAAGTTCCAAGGTCTTCAAACTGTATCTTTCAACCAAATTTCTCTTTAGTCACTGGGTATAAGCCATAGCATCTGTCTTCTCTTGCTATCAGCAACCAGCCATAGCTTAGTGCTGTAGCATTCTCCCACTCTGCAGTATTTGATGGTAGTGTGCTGATTAATCTAGGTGCCTGCAAATGTGGATCACATCAGTACCCAAGGCTGTCCTTAGGCATATGCAGCATACGTGGCTGCGTAGGGCACCCAAAAATTTGGGGCACCCCTGGCCCTGGGTCTTAGTGTCCACCATCCCTCCTCTTGCTATCCCAGTTCTGATCCTTCCTGCAGGCTCCCACCACAACTGGCTGCTGAAGCCTAGGGACTCTTCCTCAAGAGGGGATCCAGTACTTAAAAGTGAAAAAGCCTCCAACCTGCCAGACCTATTAGCTCAACATTGAAACTGTTAAAGAGCCATTCAAGTGGTAATGAAGCCATTTAACAGACATTTGCCAACCCCCAGGTATATACCGTCAGTTTTTGAATTTACTGACACAAACAGTTGTGCATTACTGTAATATTTACTCACAACGTGTTAGTCTACAGGACCTTAGTTTAAAATTTGCTTTAACAATATTTCATTAGTATGTTGCTGAAGATTATAAAAATCACATCTCTAAAAAATCCTTACATA
>NW_020673406.1:0-1453 GCF_002925995.2 Terrapene triunguis | reverse complement strand
CTCCAACTGCTACTAGCTTTTTTCTTTTCTGTCACCTCCACCCATTTGGCTCCAATCTCCCCCGCCTCGGTTACAGTTTTGGGCTTCCCATCTAGGATGTACCTTTCTATTTCCTCAGGAACACCCTCTAAAAACTGCTCCATTTGCAATAGGAAGGGCAACTCTTCCGTAGATTTAACATTTGCTCCTGATATCCAGGCATCCCAATTTTTCCCAATGTGGTAGGCATGTCGGGTAAATGACACATCGGGTTTCCACCTTAGGGCTCTGAACCGCCGACGGGCATGCTCAGGTGTTAGCCCCATTCTGATTCTGGCCTTGTTTTTAAAAAGTTCATAACTGTTCATGTGTTCCTTAGGCATTTCAGCCGCCACCTCTGCTAAGGGTCCACTGAGCTGCGGCCTCAGCTCTACCATGTACTGGTCTGCAGCGATGCGGTATCCAAGGCAGGCCCTTTCAAAATTTTCTAAGAAGGCCTCAGTATCATCGCCTGCCTTGTAGGTGGGGAATTTCCTGGGATGGGAAGTGGTACCTGGAGAGGAGTTGTTAGGATGGTCTGATGCATCCTGCCTAGTCCTTGCTGCTTCCAGTTCCATCTCTTTTTCTTTCAGCTCCATCTCTCTCTTGTGGGCCTCCTCTTTGGCTTTTTCTTCTCTTTTATGGGCCTCCTCTTCAGCTTCTTTCTCGAGTTTTTTAATTTCAAGCAGTCTCTGATGTTTTTTCTCATTTTCTTCTGCTTCTAGTCTGGCCAGTTCTAGTTTGTTAGCTGCTTCTTTGGTAGTCATTTTCCTGTTTTCTTGTGCTGGGTCACACCCCTCTGCAGTTGACTGAAACTGGGATGTACTTAGCTCAGGCTCCTGCTGAGTGCTGCTGAGTTAACAGAGACTTTCTAACTAGCTACTTCCGAGGATGTAAAAAGAAAAAAAAAAACAAATCAGCTTGTAAATTACCTTTACCAGTTCAAAGTTTGCTCACTGATTGAACCCTTCTCTTAACAAAGCCCCTTGTTAAAAAAACTTAACACCTCTGCCTTCAGGCAAGGAGAGATAAGATATGCATCTACCTTCAGCTCTGCTTTCCAAGCAGCTAGAAGGAAAAAAAAATTCTCTTACTGGCTTTTGGGTTTAAAACGATCTCCACCGCTGTGCCACCATGTCAAGGCTGTATCCCCACTTTGAACTTTAGGGTACAAATGTAGGGGCCTGCATGAAAACTTCTAAGCTTATCTACCAGCTTAGCTCTGGTCCGCTGCCACCATCTCAAGAATTCCCTCCCTGGGAAGCCTTGAGAAACCTTTCACCAATTCCCTGGTGAACACAGATCCAAACCCCCTTGGATCTTAAAATAAGGAGAAATTAACCATCCCCCCTCCTTCCTCCCACCCTCCTTTCACCAACTCCTGGTGAATACAGATCCAAACCCCCTTGGATCTTAAAACAAGGAGAAATCAATC
>NW_020673405.1:0-6529 GCF_002925995.2 Terrapene triunguis | reverse complement strand
ATATTGAACAGAGCCGGTCCCAAAACAGACCCCTGCGGAACCCCACTTGTTATGCCTTTCCAGCAGGATTGGGAACCATTAATAACAACTCTCTGAGTACGATTATCCAACCAGTTATGCACCCACCTTATAGTACCCCCATCTAAATTGTATTTGCCTAGTTTATCGATAAGAATATCATGCGAGACCGTATCAAATGCCTTACTATGAATATCATGCGAGACCGTATCAAATGCCTTACTTTTGCAATTGATTCATAGTCAATATTCCTAACCTCAGATACAGAAATGATACAAGCATACAAATAGGATAATCACATTCAGTAAATCATAACCTTTCCAATGATATCTTACATGACCTATCTTGCATAAAACAAATCTTATGCCATATTCATATCATAATATCTTTATGAAGGATATGGGGCATAGTGTCACTCATGGTTCTGACCCTGTGGAACTGTGTGGGCCCTTGGGGCTGGCACACTAAAGGGGTCACTCCCAGGAGACTGGTTACAGGCTGGGGCATAGATCGGATCCTGTGACTGTGACAGCCAGACAGAGGATGGTTCCTGAATACACCAGGAATATTTTGCTAGGTTGCCTGAATACACCAGGAATATTATGTGACTTGCAGCAGCAAAAACAAGATTAATGCAAGGAACCAGCTAAGAGACATGGTGTACGATCACTTCTTTAAGGAGCAGCTCATGGAGCTGTGCAGAGTGAAGGTTAAATATTGGAAAGTTGGCTAAGATGCAGCTGGTGGAACTGCATGAAAAAGACAAACAGGACAAGAACCAGAGTCCAGTCCCTGATGGGGTTCCAGGCATGTGGCCCAGCTCACCTGCATCAGCCGGGTAGATGCAGAACCACCTGAAGAAGGGGGAGAGTCTGAAGGTGCCAGGGGAAGCACCCCCACCCCCCTGATAGCAGCCCCAGCAGCAACAGGGCAGACCCTCGACCAGGGCTGTCCTTAGCATTTATGGGGCCCTATGCGGTATTATTAAACTGGTGCCCCTATGCCCGATGGCAGCCCGGGCTCGCATGCGTATTTTAGATAAGGGTGGGCTTTTGAAGGATTTATTTAAAAAACTATATGTCTGAAGATCGAAGCATTTAGGGCTAAAAATGAATACTCAGATTGTGCATCTATGCAAGGATTTTTTAGAGATGTGATTTTATAATCTTCAGCAACATACTAATGAAATATTTGTAAAGCAAACTTTAAATTAAGGTTCTGTCAACTAACGTGTTCTGAGTAAATATTACAGTAACGCACAACTGTTTTTGTCAGTAAATTAAGAAACTGACAGTATATACCCAGGGGTTGGCAAATGCCTGTTAAATGGCTTCATTACCCCTTGAATTGCTCTTTAACTGTTTCAGTGTTGTGCTAATAGGGCTGGCAGGCTGGAGGCTTTTTCACTTTTAAGTAGAAGACTCACCAGGCTGCAGCAGCCAGCTGTGGTGGGAGCCTGCAGGAAGAGTCAGAATAGGGATAGGAAGAGGCGTGAGGGTGGACACTAAGATCCTGGGGTGCCCCAAATTTTCCGGTATCATACGCAGCCGCTTATGCTGCGTATGCTTAAGGACGGCCCTGCCCTTGACCCATCTTGAGAGTTGGAGAGGCAGAGGCTAGAGATGGAGGCAAGAAGCCTCGGTGTGCAGAAGCAGGGGACTGAGACACAGGAGGGAACAGTCAGCGGAGAAGTGAGAGGGCTTTCCCTTCACCTCCTCCCCTGGTTCTTGTCACACAGACAGAAAGCAGAAGACCAGAAGTCCGAAGTGCAGGCAATGCGATGTTTATTGGGGTTAGTTCCAAGCAAGCATATTCATAGCTCTACACGCTGGCAGAGCCTTGTTTCCCAGTGTTCCGTTCCCTGACACTGCAGAGCGTTTACCTCATGTCCCCCTTCCCAGCTCTGACACTGCAGAGCCTTGCCTGTGTCCCCATTCCCGCCCGCTCCTTCTTAGCAGGTCCGAATATACCTACAATGCACACCCTCAGTCCCGCCCCTTACAACTTATGGTCATGTTCCGTTTTGGAGGGTCGTGAGTCTAGGGTCTTCGTCCCACCTCTTTTGTATCCCATGGGAGGGGTAAGGAGTGAGGTTGTGTTCTGGCCAAGGCCAGGTTTTTTCTTTGGCTTTTAGTGTTTCTTATGCCTGCCTCCCCTCCCTTGCCCCTCCCGACTGGTTGCTTGACCTTGCCTTGAGATAGGAGTTGAGGCAGTCAAAGTGTGCACCCATATATTATACTCCCACCATGCCCAGTTACACTTTAACTGTTCTTATCTGTAACAAACCCATCTGGCTAGGCAGAAGCAACATACACAGTGTCTTTGTCTACACATATTAGTAAGGATCCCTTTGTTCACATATATTAGTATAAGATATATGAGTATCAAAAAGTCAAACCCAAAATTCTATCTCAGGCTGACAAACAAGCCTATATACTAACAGGGAGATACAGATGCCTGCCTCGCCACCTTGGAAAAGGCTTGTGAGCTGAACCAAATTCCCCCTGCAGACTGGCCGTGTAGTCTCACTCCCTTGTTGAGTTCCAGAACCATTGAGGTGTATAACCAACCGGATGGGACTGAGGCTGGGACCTATGAACAGTTCAAAGGAGCCTTTTAGTGTAAATTTCGGTTAACACCTGAGACTTATAAGAAAAGTTTTCAGGGTGTGCAAAAGAACAAGGGGCAACATATATGGAGGTTGGCAGCAGGATAGATGAGTACCCCCACAAGTGGGGTAAAGAGGCTGGTGTCACTACCCTGGAATCATTGTACGATCTGATAAGGTTAGGGAAGGTCTATGTCCCCTTGAGCTTAAAATGTGGCTACTGGAATAAGCACCTAAGGACTCACGTAGCACGGGCTGATTGGTGGGTCAGTGTGTGAACAGTAGGTCTGGCCACTAAAAAGAGACCCAAAGGAGAGTGACCTCAGTTGGGGCCGCAACAAGGAGGCACTATGAAGCAGACCCAAATGGGGGTTTAGGTAAAATGAACCTAGGGGGGATGGCCAATGTGGCTAAACCATCCCCAAGGGATTGCAAGGACTGGAGGTGCAACATTTGTAGGAAAACCAGGCATAAGTGGGCAGGATGCCAAAGCTTGATGAAATAAGGTTTGCCCAGGACAGAGCAGCTAACTCTTCCTCTGTCCAGCCTAGAAGAAGACAGCCAGTATCTCAGGTGCAGAGAACAAACTATGTGACTGAACATTTGGAGGAAATCAGTTACACAGCCAGGGGGATAGAGGGGTGGTGACAGATGTGCTCCCACTCCAGGCACTGGTATACATGTCCTGATACACTCTCCTGGGCTCAGATCTGTCTGATCCCCAGTGAGAGTGAAAGGTGGTAGCTAATGGGAAAATATTCATGGGGTGGAAAGATTCTGGGGCAGAGAGAACCCTTGTCAAATCATGTGTGGTATAGCCCCATCGAATGCTGAAGGGCTGTGTAACCTGGGATAAGGTTACAAATGTAAATCCACTTGCCTTACCCATGGCTCAGATCTCTGTGCAAACCCAGGAAGGATCAGATTGGCTAGTAGTTGGGGTTCTCCGGGATATCAGCTTTGACATCCTTTTGCGGAATGTCATCCCAGCAGGACTCTGTTGAGGGGAGGGAGGACAATGGGTTAATCCCAACATGGGAGACGGGCTCCTTCCAGACACACAGCCCTGAGGCTGAGACACAGCTCCAGAGGGGCCTGCCAGGATGGGGGAGCACCTGGAATTGCTGCCTCACCAGACCCTGGGACACCAGACTCTTGGAGACAGGGCTGGGTATCTCCTGCATTATTCACTGAGAGCCCTGCACTCTGAAGGGGGCAGTACAAGCCTCCTGCAGGAGTCTGGTGCTGCAGGGAGCCACGGAGAGAGACAGGGAACACTAATGCTGAAGGCTCAGTCTTGGAGTCCAGGGGCCTGCCTCTGTGGAACTGTGGGGTTCCTTGGGGCCTGGCCCTCTAAAGGGTTCACTCCCAGGAGACTGGTTACAGTCTGGGGCATACACCAGACCCCATGACACAATGCAGACTGGCATATTACCCTCCTTTAATTCTTTATTAATTGAGTCCTCTATCAGCCATTCCATTATCTTGCCTTGATCTGTGTCAGACTGACAGGCCTACAATTAGCTGGGTCATCCCATTTACCCTTTTAAAATATTGTCAATTAACTTTCTTCCAGTCTTCAGGGACTTCCCCAGTGTTCCAAGACTTATTGAAAATCAACATTAATGGTTCAGCAAGCTCCTCAGCCTACACTTTGAACCGTGTATCCAATTGGTTAGTCATAAAAGTCATTTTGTTTTCCTAGCATAGCTTAAGCATCATCAGTAGAGCCCTGTAAATCTGCAGATATTCATTTTATATCTGTGGACCATGTTTGCGGATCACGGAGCAGAGGCGGATATGCATTTTGTATCTGTGCAGGGCTCTAATCATCAGTGTAAGTGTCAATGCAGTTATGCCAATCTACCACAGCTTCAAAACTGATTGTTGGAAAGCTTCAAAGATTTTTTCCCCTCTGTACAATGTCCTATCCATGGGCAGCAAAACAGGAAGTCCTTGAGGATGGATCAATCTTTTCTGCTCATACTGGACAAATATTACAAGTTGAGCTGAAGACAGCTCAGTACAGCTGGATGAAACTGCAGAAGTAATAGTTATACTGAACTCTTCTAAACAGATGTTTATGAACACCTGCAGACAACTCAGGAATTTGTCAGCTGACTTTGTCATTGGAAAGGGGAATTACTCTCACTTGACTGGCAGTCACACATCCCAACATCTGAGAAGGAGGGAATGGTTTGAAGGGGTTACGTGATTCTAATCAATTAGGCAATAACGGCCATAGCTGGTCAAATGAGGGTCTGGCTAGAGAATCTTGCCTGTATGCTCGGGGTTCTGCTGATCGCCATATTTGGGGTCGGGAAGGAATTTTCCTCCAGGGTAGATTGGCAGTGGCCCTGGAGGTTTTTCGCCTTCCTCCGCAGCATAGGGCAGGGGTCGCAAGCTGGAAGATTCTCTGCGACTTGAAGTCTTTAGATCACAATCTGGAGACTTCAACAGCAGAGTTAAGGGAAAGTGGGGGGGTCAGCATTTGTGGCCTGCATCATGCGGGGGGTCTGACTAGATGACCATATTGGTCCCTTCTGACCTTAAAGTCTATGAGTAATGTGGATGTTGTGGCTGGGGCTGGTGCATAGAGGTGGACTCAGGGCCGGCGCGTCCACTAGGCGACCCTAGGCAGTCGCCTAGGGCAGCAGGAGGTGGGAGGCGGCATTTTGCCGCCCTCGGCGAAATTTCGGCGGTGATTCCTCTGGGCGGGAAGAAAAGCGGCCGCAGAAATGCCGCCGAGAACCAGGGCCACCCAGAGGGGCTTCTTCTGCTCCGGGTCTTCGGCAGAAATTCGGCGGCGAGTCCTTCACTCGCTCCGGGATCCACCGCCGAAGTGCCCTGAATACCCGGAGCTGAAGGACCCCGCCACCGAGAACACAGCTTCAGAGGAGGAGTGCTGCCGCCTAGGGCAGCAAAAACCCTGGCGCCGCTCCTGGGTGGACTTAAGAACCAAGCTCTAGCCCAAGCTGCAACTGCTATTTTTAGCATACTAGCTAGGGCCCTGTCTACCCAGGCTGCCAGCTGGAGTGCAGACATAACCTTAGTGGCTGGTGGCCCAGGTGGGTATAACCATGTCCTGTTTTGCTTCTCTGCAGCTCAGAAAGGAGTGAAAGGCAATGGGGAGGGAGAGGTGAAACCATTACAATCTACTCGAGTCACTCTGGGCTACCAGGTGGTTCTCTGAGGATGCTCTTGGGACCTCCCCGACAGCGGAGCAGACGAGGTGCTGAATATTTCTGAGCCATCATTTCATCCTCGCCTCTACTGGGCCCTTCAGTAGGCAGTTCAGTAGGTGTTAACAAAACCAGTCAGTCCCCAAGGTGTTAAAGAGTCTGACAGGAATCCCTGCCCCCTCATGTCTCAGCCTGCATTCTCTGCACATTTGTGGTGTCAGAATGTCACTGGTTCTCCAGCTGCCAGAGCCGTCCAGCACAGGCCAGACCTGAATTGTGAGCAGATAGCTTTTTAAAAACCTTTCATGCTGCATACACCACGAGGAAGAAATAACGAGCACAAAGCCATTTTTTCCTTTCACAATATCGCCAGTGCATGGAGACACTCTTTCAGCTCAGGTGAGAGGAGCCTGTCTTATTGGAGCAGAAAGTCATGTCTAATGTGCACAGTTAGCTGACAGCCAGGGTGTCTGACCATGACAACAGAGATAATGGGTCTCCTCATGTACACACCTGTACACCTATGTTGGGGGAGGGATAGCTCAGTAGTTTGCGCCTTGGCCTGCTAAACCCAGGGTTATGAGCTCAATTCTTGAGGGGGCCACTTAGGGATCTGGGGCAAAAATCAGTACTTGGTCCTGCTAGTGAAGGCAGGGGGCTAGACTTAATGACCCTTCAAGGTCCCTTCCAGTTCTATGAGATAGGTATATCTCCATATATT
>NW_020673404.1:0-6156 GCF_002925995.2 Terrapene triunguis | reverse complement strand
GGGGCCGCTGCCACTGCTCCATGTCTCTGTGACAGAATCATATCCTTGCGTATGACATTTGCTGCATGTGAGCACTCAATAATGTTTAGAGCAGGACACAAAAGTTTAGTCATGGAAGAAAGAACAACTTTCTAAGGGCCCCATTGTATCTGCAGTTATATTTCATCTCAGAAGCATTCAGGAAGGATGAAATTCTCCTCTTCACAGGGGACCAGCACAAGGCCTAGCCACTTACATCCCATTTAGAGCCTAAAAATGGGACTTAAGCAGAATTTCAGTTGGGTCTAGGTTTCATGATGGCCTTCCAGATGGATGTACATTTGCCACAGAGCTCCTCTGGTCTACTTTGGGTTTATCTATTTCATCACAGAAAATGTGGCCATGTGCCTCTCAGTTCTACAGCTCCCTGTTTAGGACCAATGCTAACACCAGCATAGCTAATTATTATTATTATTATTCACAGACCATTTCTCTCAGTGTCAGAGAAGCTGGAGCAGATGTGTCAGATATTCTTTTGTTTTCAAAAGAGCATTAAAATCAATTTTAGATTTTAAGAAATCAAACTTTTAAAACCATGGAAATTAAAAGTTAAGATTCAGCTTTAACTAAAATCACCCAGAAGTTAAACTATTGCAAACCACATTTTGGGTCACCCAAACCAATGTAACTTGAACACAACAGTATTGAAAATGTTGCCCACATCTCTTTAGGATTAAACACATATCTCTGGTACTGAGTAGAATACTCTGACAGGAGACTGAACTCTTCTGGTGTTGGTACCATAATCTGTTTTGGTACCTATCTCGTCCTTATTACCAGTGTCTGGGCTCCTCACAATCTTTTGTGTATTTATCCTCACAACCCCTTTGGGAGGTAGAGCCCAACTACTATCCCCATTGTACAGATGTGGACAAGAATCACAGAGGGACAGGTTTTCTAAAGGGATTGAGGCACCCAAAGACTCTGATAGGCGCCTAATAGGATTTTCAAAAGCAACTAGGCACCTAACTCTTATTGAAATCAATGGGAGTTTGGCACGTGGGCATGTCCAAAAATCCCACTAGGTGCTAATCTGCATCTTTAGGCATCTACACAGCTTTAATAATCTGTCCCTAAGTGACTCACCCAGATCCCGCAGCACATCTGTGGCACAGCAGGCTAGTTCTGTAACCACTGGACCATCCTGCCTCTCTAATCTCATTATCTCAGCCTGAGCATTTGCACATGAGGGTATGTGACCAACCCCCACCTGTGGAGTCTGAACATAAACCTGGAGAGCCACCACCACCTCCACCATTTGAGCTAATGCCCCAACTCCAGGAGATGCTCACATGTGTACGTGTGTTCTTGAGACTGGCTGTGCATCCTGAAAGAGCGCGCACAGACTGTGGGGCAGGGAGTGGGGTGCCTGGAATGTCCTTAAATGTTCAAAAATGAGGTGGTGCAATTGTTTTTGTTCAAAATCTTGTGATATTTGTATCCAGTCTTGTCATGTATTGGGACCTGACTCAGGAGTTGTGAGCGCTTGGGGTGGGCACTGCTGAATATGAGAGTGGCGTTCGTTTACCTCTGAGCTCCTGCTGTTGAGTAGAAGTGGCTTCCTGTTCCTGACCGTTCACATTTTCACTCCTAAAGAGAAGAGATTCTCAGCTGCTCAGTGCAGTAATGCTGCAGTGCATCGAACAGGAATGTCAGGGGAAATGACAAAGGCAAATGCATGTACAGTACCTGCTCGATGTGCTTGCCTCCCCCTGAAAGGAGAAATGGGGAAACTCTCAATAATATTCTATAATTTAATAAAAACAGGTGAAGAAACATCCAGGCACCATTCCCTATGGGTGTGCCACACACTTTCAGGCACAAAACCCTCTTCCCATAAGGGCAATCCAATTTCAGAAGGGTAAATTCCCAGCTATCCCTGCTTCCCTAGGTATTTATGAATTTCATTCATCTGAGCAAATAATGTAGCTAACATATTCACCCCTCTATGGCTACAGTTTGCTAAACCCACCGCCATGCACTTTTGTCAACCACAAAGGGTTACGCTTCTGTATGGAGCAGCATTAGCCAGAATAAGTGATAGATTCACAGCTGATAAGGCCATAAGGGACCTTTCTGAACATATGGTCTGACCTCCTGTTTTTGAGCACAGGGCAAAGAACTTCCCACAGAGATACCTGCAGCATCAACTTGTGGCTGAGATAAAGCAGGCCTCTGAGAGATGCCCAGCAATGATTTAAAGACTCCAAACCATGGGGACCCACCACAACCCTTGGTAAGTTGTTCCAATGGTAAATCCCCCTCGTGGTAAAATATGGGCACCTTACTTCTAGCCTAAATCTGTCTAGCTTTAACTTCCAGCCCTTAGATCTCACTCTGCCTTTGTCTGCTGGGTTAAAGAGCCCTCTCCCAGACCTGGCTTCCCTCTGCAGGGCTAATAAGATTAAAAGGCAGAAAAAACATCTCTTAGTAACTAAAACAAGGAGATCTGACTCTGCTATTGGCATGGGGATGGAGTTTAGTGAAGAATTTATTTGACAAATAAGATTGGTCAGTGGAGCTCAGACAATTCCATGTGGCAAAAGGAGACAGAGACTATATTGAAGGGGGGATTCTCTCAGAACAAGAGGGGCCATCGACCGCCATTTGCCAGAAGACAAGGCTGGAGACAGAGAAAGCAGGAGAGTCTCTGCCTTGCCTGAGATGCTGACCAGACCTCAGAGTCATATGTCTACACTAGAAGGGCTGTGGCCACTCAGCTCTCCTGATACAGCTGCGCCGCTGCAGCACGTGTCGTGAAGATGCTTTATGCCAATGGGAGAGAGCTCTCCTGTTAGCATAAAAAAAAACAACCCTGGGAGCGGCGGTACCTATGTCGGCGTAACATGTCACTCATGCGGGTGGAATATTCACACCCCTGAGCGACACAAGTTTTGCCAACATAGGCTGTAGTGTAGCCATAGTGATAGAAGGGGTGCGAGCGGACACAGAGGATAAGGGGCAGTTTGTCTCAGGACTGTTTGTTATTTTGTGTAGATCTGTAACTCTCTCTTTGCTTTCTTAAAAATACAAGTCCCAGTGGTTAAGAAATCCCTTTGCTAAGCCTGTGTTCCTGGCTCTCCTGACACATTGTCCCTGAAGGGGTCAATCGACAACTCAGCGTGCCCACAGTGAGCTGGAAATCTACCGGAGCGTGTGTAACCAAGTAGGAGCTTGGGAGGGCTGCGGCTCTGGGTCTGGGATTTCAGACAGCTGGGGTGCAGAGGACTACATCCCAAAGAAGCGGGGCAGACATGGGGTCTGCAGGTGGGAGTGCAGCTGAGAGACCCAGCGCTGGAGTCTTAGAAGCACATGGGATCCTGTGGTTAGGTCCAGTCACAGCAGACTGGTACCTGTCCAGAAAGGGGGTGACACAGGGACCTGAAGGGATTTAATTAGCAAACAAAAACACCCCTACCTGGGACTCGCGGGCAGCCTTTCCCATGGGAATCCCAGTGTGAGAGAGGTGAGCCGGGGATCCTTTGCAATCCTCACAAAGGGCTTTGACATTCTCTGTACAGAACCACGTGAGCTCCTTGCCATGTTCCTCACAGACATTCCCTTCCCTTCCCCTTTGTCCTGGCTTTAAGCCCCATTGTTTGATGAATGGTACTATCCTGCCTACCTGCATGTTGGGCCTGAAGGCTCTTTTCTGGATCGTTTCTCCACACTGAGGACAGGCAGCTGTCTCCACCCCCTCGCAGCGCTGGCTGATGCAGACCCGGCAGAATTTGTGCCCACACTCTAGAGTCACTGGATCTGTCAAATAATCCTGACAGATGTGACAAATGGTATCATCTAGCTTTCTACCAGCTAAAGACGTTGGAGCCGGAGGTTCCTGGCCCTCAGCCTTACGTTTCCTCTTCCCTGGTGGAGCAGGTGTCCCCATGGCTGCTGGGCTCTCAGTCTGTCTGTCTCCTTCCCCAGCACTGTGTGTTCTGCTGTCACTGGTGGGAGGTGCCTTAGCCGCTGGCCTCTGCCCTGCTTGGTGGCAGGGGGAGGTGAAACGAAGGGAGGGGCCCGGAGGGGAAAGGGAAGATGGAAAACAGAAAAAAGGGGACAAGGAACTGACTGGGAGAGGAGGAGGAATGACAGTTAGAAAGGGTGGGAAAGCAGCTCTGCCAGACACCCCCTCGCCAGTGAGCAGGAGCTGGGAGGGGTTTTAGCTCCATGTTCGGCACTGGTAAGATGGACCCTGGAACACTGTGGCCATTTCTAATGACCACATTTTGAAAAAGATGTTCAAAAAGAGTGGAGAGGGTGCAAAAAAGAGCCACAAATGTGATTCAGGGGCTGGAGAAAATGCCCTCCAGGGGCAGAATGAAAGAGCCCGATCTGTTCAGTTTATCAAAAGGAAAAGTGAGAGGTGACTTGATCGTGGTGTTTATGTGCTCCAGCTCCCTAATCATTTTTGTTGCCCTCCACTGGACTCTTTCCAATTTATCCACATCCTTCTTGTAGTGTGGGGCCCAAAACTGGACACAGTACTCCAGATGAGGCCTCACCAATGCCGAATAGAGGAGAATGATCACATCCCTTGATCTGCTGGCAATGCCCCTACTTATACAGCCCAAAATGCCATTAGCCTTCTTGGCAACAAGGGCACACTGTCGACTCATATCCAGCTTCTCGTCCACTGTAACCCCTAGGTCCTTTTCTGCAGAACTGCTGCCTAGCCATTCAGTCCCTAGTCTGTAGCAGTGCATGGGATTCTTCCATCCTAAGTGCAGGACTCTGCACTTGTCCTTGTTGAACCTCATTAGATTTCTTTTGGCCCAATCCTCTAATTTGTCTAGGTCCCTCTGTATCCTATCCCTACTCTCCAGCGTATCTACCATTCCTCCCAGTTTAGTGTCATCTGCAAACTTGCTGAGAGTGCAGTCCACGCCATCCTCCAGATCATTAATGAAGATATTGAACAAAACCGGCCTCAGGACCGACCCTTGGGGCACTGCACTTGATACCGGCTGCCAACTAGACATGGAGCCATTGATCACTACCCGTTGAGCCCGATGATCTAGCCAGCTTTCTATTCACCTTATAGTCCATTCATCCATCCCATACTTCTTTAACTTGCTGGCAAGAATACTGTGGGAGACCATATCAAAAGGTTTGCTAAAGTCAAAGAATAACACATCCACTGCTTCCCCCACCCCCATCCACAGACCCAGTTATCTCGTCATAGAAGGCAATTAGGTTAGTCAGTCATGACTTGCCCTTGGTGAATCCATGCTGACTGTTCCTGATCACTTTCCTCTCCTCTAAGTGCTTCAGAATTGATTCCTTGAGGACCTGCTCCATGATTTTTCCAGGGACTGAGGTGAGGCTGACTGTCTGTAGTTTCCCGGATCTTCCTTCTTCCCTTTTTTAAAGATGGGCACTACATTAGCCTTTTTCCAGTCATCCTGGACCTCCCCCAATCACCATGAATTTTCAAAGGTAAGTTACCTCTGTGTCAGTTACCTCTGGCCTGTCTGAGACTCTCCGGGCCTTGGAGCATGACCCGGTGCCCATTGCAGTCAATGGTCAGATTCCTATTGGCCGTTGGATCTGGCCCTAGCGCACATCTCATCACCTGCATATTGCACTGTGTGTTGTTAGGGGCCTAGCAACCCCCTGGGTTATTGTTACAGGGAGACAGTGAGCTGAGCTCACAGAGTTCTGTCTTGTCTGTTAATCTCCTCTGGGTTTCTGCCATCCTGCCCCTGAAAATGAAAATGTCAGAAAGTAACAACAGCCCTGGGGCTGCTCCGAGTGACTCTGTAGAGACCCTGAGTTCTATTGCTCCAGAGGCTGAAGTGCAACCCCAGCCCAACCCAGGTGCCAGATAAGACTCAGGCTGCAGCTTTCAGCTTGAATGTGGCAAACCCCAGGTGACTGAAGAGGAAGGAGCAGAAGGAAACTAACAATGTAATTTTATCGGCTGTTCTTTTATGTGGCCACATTATTTTTTCCCAAGAAAATAGGCTCAGTCCAGTGAGAACGAGGGAGAAAAATAGCAATTCAAAATTAAAGGGAAAAGTTATCAAGACACCCTAGTTAATGTCTAGCTCTACCCACCATTCCCAAGGTATTCTAACCACACACTAACCCACAGAAAGCTTCCTACCAACACTA
>NW_020673403.1:0-1440 GCF_002925995.2 Terrapene triunguis | reverse complement strand
AGCGGTGCCACTGGTCTGGAGGTATATATTGTCACCAAATTTGAAATAATTGTGCGTGAGGATAAAGTCACAGAGCTCAGCAATAAGTTGTGCTGTGTCATCATCAGGGATACTGTTCCTGACAGCTTGTATTCCATCTGTGTGTGGGATGTTTGTGTAGAGAGCCTCTACATCCATGGTGGCTAGGATGGTGTTTTCTGGGAGGTCACCAATGCATTGTAGTTTTCTCAGGAAATCTGTGGTGTCACGGAGATAGCTGGGAGTGCTGGTGGCGTAGGGTCTGAGTAGGGAGTCCACATATCCAGACAGTCCTTCAGTGAGAGTGCCAATGCCCGAGATGATGGGGCGTCCAGGATTTCCAGGTTTGTGGATCTTAGGTAGTAGATAGAATAACCCCGGTCGGGGCTCTAAGGGTATGTTGATTTGTTCCTGTGTTAGTGTAGGGAGTGTCCTCAGCAGATGGTGCAGTTTCTTAGTGTATTCCTCAGTGGGATCTGAGGAAAGTGGCCTGTAGAATTTGGTATTGGAGAGTTGTCTGGCAGCCTCCTTCTGGTAGTCAGACCTGTTCATGATGACAACAGCACCTCCTTTATCAGCCTCTTTGATGATAATGTCAGGGTGGTTTCTGAGGCTGTGGATGGCATTGCGTTCTGCACGACTTAGGTTATGAGGCAAGCGATGTTGTTTTTCCACAATTTCTGCCTGTGCACGTCGGCGGAAGCATTCTATGTATAGGTCCAGACTGTCATTTCGACCCTCAGGAGGAGTCCATGTGGAGTTCTTCTTCCTGTGTTGTTGGTGGGAGGGTATCTGTGTATCAGTGCGCTGTTCAGTGTTATCTTGAAAGTATTCTTTGAGTCGGAGGCGGCGAAAGTAGGCTTCCAGATCACCACAGAACTGTATCATGTTCGTGGGGGTGCTGGGGCAAAAGGAGAGTCCCCGAGATAGGACAGACTCTTCTGCTGGGTTGAGTGTGTAGCTGGATAAATTGACGATATTGCTGGGTGAGGTAGGGGTACCCCTGTTGTGGCCCCATGTGGCAGGTAGGATTTTAGACAGCTTACGGTCCTTTTTCCTTTGTAGAGCGGTGAAGTGTGTAATGTAGATCTCCTGTCTTATTTTAGTAAAGTCCATTTGTGTGGAGGGTTGGTTATTTATGAAAGTCTCCAGGTTGGAGAGCTCTTTCTTGATGTTTTTCTGTTTGCTGTATAGGATGCTGATCAGGTGGTTCCTCAGTTTCTTTGATAATGTATGGCATAATCTCTCACTGTGGTCTGTGCAGTATGTAGATAGCAAGGGATTTTTCACCTTCAGTCCATTAGGTATGATGTCCATCCGTTTGCATTTGGAAAGAAAGATGATATCTGTCTGTATTTGTGCATATTCTCACCAACAACCACGCACCGCACCATAACAACTCTAACTCAGGAACCAACCCAT
>NW_020673402.1:0-1251 GCF_002925995.2 Terrapene triunguis | reverse complement strand
TGAAATAGCTGGTACTTATGATTATGCTATTTCTATGCATGTATCATTGGTATCTAGTTATGAATATGAGCTCTGTGTACTACATGTTTGCTCCTGTGGTAACGCCCACAAGGTATTTGGCCAGGCCCATTAAGGAACACTTAGCTCACAATGGACCCTGGAAAACACCTTGTGACAATGCGGTTCTGGCGGAACCCAACTGAGAGTGCCAACTCAGGACAAATTGCTCAAACAGGGCAGTTACAGCCCAAGGCTGGGGGTTTTCCACCTCTAAGGCAAACCAAACCAGCCAGACTAAGAGGACTTCGGTCTCACCCCACTGGCTAACCGCAAGCCTCACAAGCAATCTCCTTAGACACTCCAGTTTCCCAGTATCACCACCAGTGCCACTCGTTATGGGGACAAATGGTTATGAAAACCAATACCCCAGTAAAAGAAAAAGGTTCTCCTGATCCCAAAGGACCAAGCCCCAGACCCAGGTCAATATACAAATCAGATCTTACCCACAAATCACGCTGTTGCCAATCCTTTAGAATCTAAAATCTAAAGGTTTATTCATAAAAGGAAAAAGATAGAGATGAGAGCTAGAATTGGTTAAATGGAATCAATTACATATAGTAATGGCAAAGTTCTTGGTTCAGGCTTGCAGCAGCGATAGAATAAACTGCAGGTTCAAATCAAGTCTCTGGAATACATCCCCCGCTGGGATGGGTCCTCAGTCCTTTGTTCAAAGCTTCAGCTTGTAGCAAAGTTCCTCCAGAGGTATGAAGCAGGATTGAAGACAAGATGGAGATGAGGCATCAGTCTTATATAGTCTTTTCCAGGTGTAAGAACACCTCTTTGTCCTTACTGTGGAAAATTACAGCAAAATGGAGTCTGGAGTCACATGGGCAAGTTCCTGCATACTTTGCTGAGTCTCAAGGCATATTTGCCTTCTCTCAATGGGTCCATTGTATAGCTGATGGTCCTTAATGGGCCATCAAGCAGGCTAGGCAGAGCTAACACCAGTTTGTCTGGGATGTCACCCAGCAGCATAGCATAAGTTTGAAATACAGACAGTATAGAGCTAATATTCATAACTTCAACTACAAAATTGATACACACATATAGACAGCCTAATCATAACCAGTAAACCATAACCTTGTCTTAGACACCCCATTTGACCCCCTTTATACAAGATTTGGGTGCCACTAAAGGACCTTGGTTGCAACAATGATCTATATGGTCCCAGATTATATCAATAACGTCACA
>NW_020673401.1:0-3195 GCF_002925995.2 Terrapene triunguis | reverse complement strand
CCCCATGGCCTGGTGTTTAAAAAGGGCCCAGGGCTCCCGGCAGCTGCCAGAGCCCCGTGCCCTTTAAATTGCCGGCAGAGCCCCGGGCAGCGCGGGCCGGGCAGTGCTGAAGGGCTGGCTAGGAGAGTCTGGCCCCAGCCCTGCCCCTTCCACCCGAGACCCCGCCCCTTCCGGGGGCCCAGAACCGCCCCACCCCCATCCAGGACCCCGGCCACCCTGCATACCGGTAAGTCCGTTAAGTTACTTGCACCTCTGCTCCAATGACATCAAGCACCATATTGTCCCCTCTGGTCTATCAGTGCTACCCTGTGTAGTGTGGAAAGACTTTGTCTCCACATTTTATAAAGTGCCCCAGCACCACTGGAGTGTTTGGTTTCACTCTTGCCTTGGGTGAGAACATGAGCATTTCAGTGGTCTCCAGTAGGCTTCCTAGTGGTAGTAATTACAGTGGTGCTGGCCCTGGCTCTATGGTTACGGAGTTGTCAGATGTTTTCAGTTTCACAGGAGTTTTAAACCTTTACTTTATAAAATTCTCATTCAAGTGGCAAAATCCAAAATCCAGAACATGAACTTTGAGCATAATTTGAATTGTTCCTGGTCTGATGAAAAACGTACCCATTTCGCAAGAAATCTACGACACTCTGGGCTCTGTCCTTTGGCCACATTGTTGCTCCTCAAATGCTAATTGCCCAAGGATCAGTTATACAGAGGGGGTATTTGCCTGTAGAGTATTTTGTAACTTTCTAGTCATACTACGTTGACAGGAGAACCCCTCCCGTTGGTGATAGTGTCTACACCAGGGGTGGGCAAACTGTTTCGCGGTGCTGGGAGGGAGGGAGGGGGGAGACGCAGGACACGGCGGCGCGCTTGCGGAGGAGGCGGAGGCGGAGCGGAGGTGAGCTGGAGCAGGGGGGGCGGGGAACTGCCGGTGGGTGCTGAGCACCCACCAATGTTTTTCCGTGGGTGCTCCAGCCCCGGAGCACCCACAGACTTGGCGCCTATGAGCATAGAGTCTTATCATCGGACTGAGCTAGCTAGCTACAGTGTTGAGTTAACCTGTTCTCTGCTCTCTTCCTTCTTCCCCCTCTGGCCTCTCGCGACCTGCAAAGGAATCTTCCATTCCACACTCACTCACACCTTTGACCCTCCCCCGAAATGCCTTGCGATGCTTGCGACCGCGTTAGGAACACACAATGCTGATCTGCCTCCCCATGGGACCCCCTGAGGGAGGGAGTCCTTGGGCCTGTGACACAGGAGGGGTGTGAGGTGCAGGCAGGGGGCTTAGGGCAGGGAGTTGGGGGGTGGGGTGCAGGAGGGGTTCGGGCTCTAGCCTGGAGCTGCTTACCTAAAGCAGCTCCGAGGTGGCAGTGGCGCGCACTGGGGCCAGGACAAGCTCCCTGCATGCCTGCCTTGGCCCCATGCCGTGCTGCTCCAGGAAGGGCTGCAGCCCCTAGGGGAGAGGGGGAGGAGGACTCCGCGTGTGCTGCCCTTGCTGCGCCTCCAGGTACCTCCCCCGAAGCTGCCATTGGCCGCGGTTTCCTGTTCCCGGCCAATGGAAGCTGGGGGGGGGGGGGGTGCCTGGAGGCAAGGGCAAAGCAGGGAGCCCTCTGCCCCCCCCCCCACCTGGGAGCCACAGGGAAGTGGTGCCGGCAGCTTCTGAGAGCGTCGTGGGGGCCCGCGGTGCCGTGGGGGGCAATACCACTGGCCAGATCCAAAGCCCTGAGGGGCCGGATCCGGCCCGCGGGCCGTAGTTTGCCCACCCCTGGTCTACACTGAAGCGCTACAGGGGGACAGCTGCACCGGTGCCGTTGCAGCCTTTCAAGTGTAGACAAGCCCCCAGTCACTATCTCCAACCACAAAATCATAACAAGCACCTGGCTGTGTCCGGGCAAAAGGAACTTGCCAAGTGCCTGGGCCACGTGACAGTCAGAGGTGCTGAGCTCTTGATAGAAACGCATAGGAGGTCACTGTTAAGGGTGCAAGTTTGCTGACGTTGGGTACATAACATGTTGCTTTTGGTTGTTTCGAAATGGAAGTGGAAGCCTTGAGGGCTGAAGTGCGGAACTCCCAGCCCTACAGCCAATACGGACGTGGAAAGAAATGCCAAAGTCTTTCCTCTTCACTTTTTATTTCCATGTGTTAACAGTTTTGGATGGAGGCGTGTGTCGGGGTGTAACCTTGGCTACCATTATTCTTGCTAATTATTTCTAGCTCTGCCGTACCAGTTGGGCTCAATAGAGATCAGGGCCCAGTTGTGCTGGGAGCTGTACAAATGCCAAATAAGAGACTGCCCCTGCTGTGAAGTATTTCCAATCTAAATAGGGAGTAGGGACAAGAGACATGACAGTTGGGGGTAGGACAAAGCGGAGCTGGTCAGAAAACAGACATTTTTCCTTATGAGAAATTACAAAAAAAAAATTAAAAATCTTTGTTCAAAAATTCATTTGAAAATTTTCTGGTTTTCCCACAAGTTTTCAACTTATTAAAAAAGAATTTTCATTTTGAATCAACTTTTCGATTTGACTTAAAAGTATTGTTTCATTTCATTCCCCCCGCCCACCAAAAAAAACCCCACAAAAAACCTAAAGGAAGCAATCCACGTCAAAACAAAACTAAAATTTTCATTTCTTTTTGAAACATTGATTCAAAATTTAAAAAAATAAATCATTCCAAATTTGCCTGCAGGAAAACAAACACATTTCACTGAAATTTTCCCACAAAGTTTTCAGTTTCAATTACATATTGTTCAGCAGCAGGAAAGCTTTCCACACTAAACCTTTCAACCAGATCTAAGAACAAAGTTAAACGTTAAGAGGCATGTGGTGCCACTAGATGTGTTTATTTTCTGTAAGGCTAGGCTGGGTCACTGCACAGCAGGAAGTTGGTTTACACACTGCCCAGGATCTGCCAAATAAGAGAAGGCTGCAAATATTGGCATGTTTAAAATTAAGGGTTTCATGGTGGAAATCCACACACATTTCAGGAGCTCCTTGCTACTGCAGCTTCCATTTTCCACCAGACCCTGTAACAGGCCATGGAGCAAGTGTCACCAAACAAAAACAGAACATCTCAACCACAGCAATCAAACCACCCTGCACTGAGCCAGATACCAGCCACTTCCCCCTTAGCCTTTGCCGAGGGAAGTGAGGTAGCGTAGATAAGCGGAACCCTGCAGTGAAAGAACTAGTTAGAGAG
>NW_020673400.1:0-1262 GCF_002925995.2 Terrapene triunguis | reverse complement strand
AGAAGAGCATGGGGACGCTGCTCATCCACCTACAGGACGGGGACCCCAGGTGGCCCAGGTGAGTGCAGCTGAGGGCTCATGGAGCAGGGGTGGCTGGGGGCATTCTAACAGCATGGCAAGGGTGGTGCAAACTCCCCCCTCCAAGCCCCAGATCTCCTCAGTGCTGCCCTGTAGCACCCAGGACCCCCCACTAATCCAGCCCTCCCCCACCCCACACAGAGCTCTGCCAGCCCTCAGAGTGTAGCTGTGGGGTAGATCTGTGGGGTTTCCTTCTCCTCCTCCATTCCCCACAGGCACCTCCAGCCTCCCTGCCCAGACCAGCCTCTCCACAGCTGTGGCTCCATTTTACAGCCTGCCCTGTTTAGTGGCCAGGTCCAGGTCTATCTCTGGCCCCTAGCAAGTGACCTAACCCAAGCAGGGCCTCAGGGAAGGGCAGGTCGCTGAGGCCGACTGGGTCTCCATTGCTGCTGCCCTGCCCTCACTTGTGTGCTAGCTCCTGTCTGGGAATGACCAGCCTCCTGCAGCAATCCCCCTCCCACCCCCGCCCCAGCGGAGTAGCAGCCCCCAGTAGTGCCTGGGATTGAGGGGAGGCCAAGTACGTTGGTCACCAGGCAGTGCTGTTAACCGCCCAACAGGGACCCACAGGGAATGGCCCCTTCCCTGCTCCAGGAGTGTCCCTCCCCTGCCCCAGCACTCGGGCCTGGCTCCCCTCAACCCAGCCAAGCTGGAGATGGGGGCTGTGGGGGCCTGGGGAACAACCATCAGGCCAGAGGAGGTTCTGCAAAGAGGTGGCTCCTTGCTGCTCCGGCACAGCAGAGTCTCCCCAAGCCACGCAGAGCCTGCAAGTTGGCAGCCCGTTGCGCTCAGGGATACTCACCCAGCTCCCTTCTTGCCCTCTCCGGCAGGCGTGCAGGGTGGCATTGCTGCACTGCGCACCCTTCCTCAGTTACCAGCCCCTGCGCACGCTCGTGCAGAGCCAGCTAGCCAAGGGGGTGGCCCCCGCCATCCCCGCCTTCCTGAGCGAAGCCTGCAGGACCCTGGTGAGTGAGCTCTGGGGTGTGGGCCCTGCAGGACTGGGGGGTGGGAGGACCTAAGCACACAGGGAGCTTCCCTGCTCCTGGGAGCCCCCTCCCTGACTCAGCCCCATCCCCTGCCCTTGAGGGTGGCTCCCCTACAAGTCATCTCTGTCCCATGAGAGGAATCAAGGGGGAGAGGGCTCTGACAGCCAGGGGTTCCTCACCTCCCTAGCAGGCAGCTCCCCT
>NW_020673399.1:0-1279 GCF_002925995.2 Terrapene triunguis | reverse complement strand
AGAAGCTCCAAGGCAGAGGGCAGGAGCAGCACGTGGCAGTGGGGGGACGGACACAGCTGAACTGCCGGCAGCTGCTGCACAAGGAACTTAGGGGAGCTGATGGGGGGCTGCTGGCCCACCCTGGTTCCAGGCCCCCACCAGCCGGCTCCAACGGGCTGCTCTTTCTGCAAGCAGTGGACAAAGCAGGTGGCTGCCAAACGACGCTAGAAGGGAGGATTGCGCAACATTAAACGAGCATGTTCCCTAATTGATCAGCAACGTAACAACGAAACAACGTTAACTGGGACGACTTTAAATGAGGAGTTCCTGTACAAGCACCATCCAGAATCATGATGGACTTCTAGCCCACACCGCTATAAACACTTCTCTTAACCAGAAACGTTCAGTGGCTGGCATGCCACAACACACCCCAGTGACCTGGAGGGAATGGTTTGATGGGATAACGTGATTTTAGTCAATTAGGCAATAACAGCCATCGCTGGTAAAATGAGGGTCTGGCTAGAGAATCTTGCCTGTATGCTCGGGGTTCTGCTGATCGCCATATTTGGGGTCGGGAAGGAATTTTCCTCCAGGGTAGATTGGCAGTGGCCCTGGAGGTTTTTCGCCTTCCTCCGCAGCATAGGGCAGGGGTCGCAAGCTGGAAGATTCTCTGCAACTTGAAGTCTTTAGATCACGATCTGGAGACTTCAACAGCAGAGTTAAGGGAAAGTGGGGGGGTCAGCTTTTGTGGCCTGCATCATGCGGGAGGTCAGACTAGATGACCATATTGGTCCCTTCTGACCTTAAAGTCTATGAGTCTATGACCTGTCTTACACTAGTCCCTCAGTCACCGAGCTAGACTAATTCCCGGGCTGGCTGGCTGAGCAGGCCTGTCTTGGTCTGCCCAGAGAAAGCTCCGGAAGGGTATGGAACCTCCTAGATGGGAAAATCCCCTGGCTGAGGAAATTCAGGGGAGCGTCTGTGCTTCCTGCCTCTGGGAGAAAGGGAAGTCGTTTTGTAACAGCGACGCCATCCGCAGGAGAGGAGCTACTTCAGTAATACAGACAGGTGGTGGTGGTGCTCTCTGGGTTGGTGCATGTTAGCGCAAACCGGCAGTAACGACACATACAGGGTCCTGGTCTTTTAAATCCACCCCACCCCGCCACTGGCAACAGTTCTCACGAGCTAGACTCAAACGTGGCTGTGTCCTCCTCAGCAGCCTTTGGCCAGGAGACTGACTGTCCGGGGCAATTATTCCTGCGCTGTCTCAATCCTAGCACAGCAGTGGTGATCGGAGCCG
>NW_020673398.1:0-4944 GCF_002925995.2 Terrapene triunguis | reverse complement strand
TGATGGAAAAAGAACTAAATACCATGGGCCAAATGCTGACATCCCTACTTGGTTTATACACAGTCTTTACTCAAGCAAAACACTCATATGGTCTAGCTTCAGAGCCAAATGTTGCCTGAGTAAAGTCTGAGTAAAATCTGAATAAGGCATGTATATAATGCGTGTATGTATACATGGATTAAGTAGCAAGTTAATGGGAACATGAAAACAGCCTAACCGCCTGCAGGTAATGAAGGATGTAAACATCAAGGAGAGAGAGGGATTACACTGGTCTACAATTTTTGAGAAGTTGTCTGCTTCAGAGATAAAATGTGCTATTTATTATGTATTTTGATGTGCTGAATTCAAATATGACAATTAAAACAACTGATTGGCTACTGTTTCTAAGATATTTAAGTTTTTACATTTTATGTCTATGTATATTGTGTAGATAGTAGAGTTTTAATCATAAATTGTAAACCTAGGTCTTTTCATGTGTTTATGGTTGCTTTACATGATAATATTTCACCTGTCCTGTTTATGTAACAGTTTAAAAATCAGCAAAAGGGTTATATAAATAAAATTTATTATGAAACAAAAGGCAAAAAACTATTATGTACATAGTTTAGTCCTATTCAGTGTCTACTCGGCGCTTCTTGGCTTGTCTCTTGTATTCATTAAATGGAGCATCTCTTGTCACTGTCCAGCAATAGTCTGCAAGCATTGATGGGCTCCATTTGCCCTGATAGCGTTTCTCCATTGTTGCAATGTCCTGGTGAAATGGCTCGCCGTGCTCGTCGCTCACTGCTCCGCAGTTCGGTGGAAAAAAAATCTAGATGAGAGTGCAAAAAATGTATCTTTAGTGACATGTTGCAACCAAGGCTTTTGTATGCCTTGAGGAGGTTTTCCACCAACAACCTGTAGTTGTCTGCCTTGTTGTTTCCGAGAAAATTTATTGCCACTAACTGGAAGGCTTTCCATGCCATCTTTTCCTTGCTACGCAGTGCATGGTCAAATGCATCATCTCGAAGAAGTTCACGAATCTGAGGACCAACAAAGACACCTTCCTTTATCTTAGCTTCACTTAACCTTGGAAATTTTCCACGGAGGTACTTGAAAGCTGCTTGTGTTTTGTCAATGGCCTTGACAAAGTTCTTCATCAGACCCAGCTTGATGTGTAAGGGTAGTAACAAAATCTTCCTTGATTCAACAAGTGGTGGAGGCTGAACACTTTTTCTCCCAGGCTCCAATGACTGTCGGAGTGGCCAATCTGTCTTGATGTAGTGGGAATCTCTTGCACGACTATCCTATTCGCAGAGAAAATAGCAGTACTTTGTGTATCCAGTCTGCAGACCAAGCAAGAGAGCAACAACCTTCAAATCGCCACAAAGCTGCCACTGATGTTGGTCATAGTTTATGCACCTCAAAAGTTGTTTCATGTTGTCATAGGTTTCCTTCATATGGACTGCATGACCAACTGGAATTGATGGCAAAACATTGTCATTATGCAGTAAAACAGCTTGAAGACTCGTCTTCGATCAATCAATGAACAGTCTCCACTCATCTGGATCGTGAACAATGTTGAGGGCTGCCATCACACCATCGATGTTGTTGCAGGCTACAAGATCACCTTCCATGAAGAAGAATGGGACAAGATCCTTTTGACGGTCACGGAACATGGAAACCGTAACATCACCTGCCAGGAGATTCCACTGCTGTAGTCTGGAGCCCAACAGCTCTGCCTTACTCTTGGCTAGTTCCAAATCCCTGACAAGGTCATTCAGTTCACCTTGTGTTATGAGGTGTGCTTCAGAGGAGGAGGATGGGAGAAAATGTGGGTCCTGTGACATTGATGGTTCAGGACCAGAAGTTTCATCCTCTTCCTCGTCTGACTCAAGTGAGAATGATTCTGGTGCATCAGGAATCGGCAGTCCTTCTCCGTGGGGTACTGGGCGTATAGCTGATGGAATGTTTGGATAATGCACAGTCCACTTTTTCTTCTTTGACACACCTTTCCCAACTGGAGGCACCATGCAGAAGTAACAACTGCTGGTATGATCTGTTGGCTCTCTCCAAATCATTGGCACTGCAAAAGGCATAGATTTCCTTTTCCTGTTCAACTTCTGGCGAAGATTTGTTGCACAAGTGTTGCAGCATAGGTGTGGGGCCCACCTCTTGTCCTGATCTCCAATTTTGCAGCCAAAAGAAAGGTGATAGGCTTTCTTAACCATAGTGGTTATACTGCGCTTTTGTGATGCAAAAGTCACTTCACCACAAACATAGCAGAAGTTATCTGCACTGTTTACACAAGTACGAGGCATCTCTGCTCACTTTGGCTAAACAGAAATGTGTCCCTTTGCAAAATCAAACACTGACAAATAAGAGAGCTCGACACTGTATGATTTCTAGAGCTGATATAGGGCAATTTGTTCAGCAGAGTGATGTAAGCTTCGTTATCATTGCATCATCCATAACTTCTAGGAATAACATGATGCAATTCATATCATGTATGACGCAATACCAGCTTCAGATTGCATCATTCATTGTTTTGCCTAAAAAGCAAGTACTGTCCAAACCCAGTCATAGATTTATTCATAGATCCAGTCAAAGATGTATTTTAGTCATTTCTGGTTTAAATTGAGATCCCTTCCCTTTATAACTCACTTATCTTCCGCCATTCCCAAGTCAAGGGTCGTAAACTGACCCAATAGCATATCTTGAAAACTAGAGCCAATCAACAATTTTAAGCATCATTTTCGTTCTCAGTGACCCAGAATTAGTAAAGTTTGACTACATTTATTTCAGAAGCATTTTGGCTGTGGAGCAGTGTTATTTGGGAGTGTACAATGGAATATAACAAAGAACAACTGGACTAAACTAAGGAAAGGAAAATGTAGACTGAATATTTGGAAAAACTTCCTAACAATATGAGATCTCTTGGGTTCTGTAAAATGCCCCAAAGGAAACACTAGAAGCCCCAATGCTTTGCAAATTAAAAATAAGACTAACCAAAACACCAGAAAATATGTAGTAGGAAGCAATCCTGCATTGTTAAGTAGGCTAGATCATCTACTCTAGGTTCTGTTATGGCCCCCATAGCCCACTACTCTGGGTTACAGCCCAGGGACCCTACACCCAGCAGCCATGGTCTGCACCATCTCTAACCTCACTGCTCTTTCCCTGGGCTGCTTCCTACTTCGCTCCCACGGGCTCTCTTCTCCACCCTTCTGGGTAAACCCTTCCTTCAGGGCCAGGATCCAAGGCTTCTCTCTCCCTGTGTTTCTTCCTTTTCCCTCTCTAAGCCCAGAGAGTGACTGTCAGTTTCCACACTGCAGTCCCCTTTCTTTCTTTCCCTGTTGTTTTATGGTGCCACAATTTCAGCATGTGAGGCTATAACCACTACTTAGCACAGTTTTCGCATAAGCAAAAATCTATATCCTCTCACCCAGTCCTGTATCCTTGAAAAATTGAAGTAATGCTTTTTAATGCTACCTCGTTTTCCCAGTATTCTCACCAATCCTTTCAGCCTATATTCCTTCACCTTGAGGTGTCTCAATTCTTCATAGACCATCTTTCTTCCCGTGTAATTGTTCCTGCATTGCCACAGCAAATGCAAAACTGTTTCTTGTACTTTGAATATATCTCACAACCAGTCTTTGTGCTTGTTTCATAAATATAAATTACTATTCAGGTTACAGTGACCTGTTTGCACTCTGAGTGTAGTTACTTCACTTCTTTTTTAATAGTAAGTGTACCTTTATCCTTAAGTTTAAGACATATTCCATAGAACCTTCATCCTTTTTTCTCTTTTGCCCATAGTTCTTGCCATTCCATCAAAAGTTTTCTCTTAACCGAACTTTTGAAGTTTTGTTTACTCAGAGGGATCTTTATATCAACCTCCTCATTTTAAGGCATTTTTTGCTGCTTTATCTGCCATTTCATTGTCCAGTATCCCGACGTGCCAGAATCCACACTATGGATATATGTATACCCAACTCCAGAGTTAAGAACAATATTGAATTGATTGTCATTCCTGCTTTCCAAGGTTCCCTTTCTAATTGCCATTATAGCCGATAAAGAATCACAGCAGGATAGCAGTCATAGTTGGGCATACATCACTTATCCAGGTCACTGCCAACAGTATGCCCATCAATTCGGCCATCATAATGGCCCCAAATTGGATAGTCTCTTAATTCCAAATTCGCCATCCCCACTCTTCCTGTGTTATCTCTAGAGCTGTCAATATAGATTTGACAACAGTATAAATTCGTAAATCTCAGTCATCATATTTGACAGTCTTACTCTTCCCTTTGTTTTATTGTATAATTCCAGATTCACAACTGGAGAGACAACCGTCCAGGTAGAGTTTGATTTCCCACGACTAGGGCCCTACCAAATTCACAACCATGAAAAACATGTTACGGACCGTGAAATCTACTCTCCACCTGTGAAATCTGGTCTTTCGTGTGCTTTTACCCTATAATATACAGATTTCATGGTGGAGACCAGTGTTTCTCAAATTGGGGATCCTGACCCTAAAGAGGATTGTTGGGGGGTCACAAGGTTATTTTAGGGGGGTTGCGGTATTGCCACCCTTACTTCTGCACTGCCTTCGGAGCTGGGCAGTCGGAGAGTGGCGGCTGCTGACTGAGGGCCCAACTGTGCAGGCAGCAATGCAGAAGTAAGGGTGGCAATACCATACCAGGCCATCCTTACTTCTGTGCTGCTGCTGGCAGCGTCTCTGCCTTCAGAGCTGGGATCCCCACCAGCAGCCGCCGCTCTCCAGCTGCCCAGTTCTGAAGGCAGTGCTGCCACCAGAAGCATCGCAGAAGTAAGGGTAGCAGTACCACAACGCCCTCTACAATAACCTTGCGACCCTCTACAACTCCTTTTTGGGTCAGGACCCCTACAATTACAACACTGTGAAATTTCAGATTTAAATAGCCAAAATCCTGAAACTTATGA
>NW_020673397.1:0-4112 GCF_002925995.2 Terrapene triunguis | reverse complement strand
TTTAAATCTCTCTTCGCTGACACTAACCCTGCAGAATCTTGTCTGTTTTTTCCTAGTTATTGTATCATCTGGGTATATCTCATTTACTTCCATGCCATTGCAGGGGTCTCAGACATTGGTCCACCTCAGTGTCTCCTATGCTCTGCCTGTGGCACACAATAGTTTGTCTCCATTTTTTGGAAAGACAAACCAGGCTGTGCCATGGCAGCGCTTTAACGTGCCATGTGTAGTTGCGGCATAACGCTGGGAGAGCGCTCTCCCAGTGCTTTTTAAAAAAAACAAAAACAAAAACCCCACACACACCACACCTCCGTGAGCGCAGCTCCCAGTGCTGGTGCACTGTCTACACTGGCACTTTAGAGCGCTGCAAGTTTGAGCGCTGAGGGGGGTGTTTTTTCACACCCCTGAGCGAGAGAAGTTGCAGCGCTGTAAAGTGCCAGTGTAGACAAGCACTAAGTGTTTCCTAATATCGAACCTAAACCTCCTTTGGTGCAGATTAAGCCAATTACTTCTTGTCCTACCTTCAGTGGATATGGAGAACAATCACAGTCCTCTTTATAAAAAGAGAACATAGCTGAAGACTTATCAGTTCCCCCTTTTCTTCTTAAGATTAAACATGCCAAGCATTATTTAAGCTTTTCTTCGTAAGTCAGATTTTCTAAACCTTTTAACATTTTTGTAGGTCTCCTCTGGACTCTCTCCATATCTTTATGGAAGTGGGGTGGCACCCAGAATTGGACACAGAATTCCAGCTAAGGCTTCACCAGTGCTGAGTAGAGCGGGACAGTTATCTTCAAGTCTTACATACAATGCTCCTGTTAATAAAGTCCAGAATGATATTTGCCTTTTTCACAACTGCACTATTCATTCAATTTGTGATCCACTACTGTATAGCAGTGGTTCTCAACCAGGGGTATGCAAACCCCAGGGGGTATGCAGAGGTCCTCCCAGAGGTACATCAACTCATCTAGATATTTGCCTACTTTTACTACAGGCTTCATAAGCACTAGTGAAGTCAGTACAAACTAAAATTTCATAAAATGACTTGTTTATACTGCTCTATTTACTATACACTGAAATGTAAGTACAATATTTATATTCCAATTAATCTGTCTAATTTTTACTGTATAATTATGAAAGTAAGCAATTTTCAGTAATAGTGTGCTGGGACACTAATTTTTGTCTGATTTTGTAAGCAAGTAGTTTTTAAGTAAGGTAAAACTTGGGGAAACACAAATCAGACTCCTGAAAGAGGTACAGTAATCTGGAAAGGTTGAGATCCACTGCACTATAACACCCAGATCCTTTTCAGCAGTACTGCTGCCTAGCCCAGTTATTCCTCTGGGGAATTTTGTATTTGGGGATTTGAGTTTTCCTTCTTAAGAGCAGTATTTTGCCCTTGTTTTTATTGAATTTCATTTTATTGATTTTAGACTAATTCTCCAAATTGTCAAGGTCATTGACAATTTTAAGACTGCCCTCCCAAGTGATGGCAACCCCTCCTAGCTTGGTGTCATCTGCAGATTTTATGAGCATACTCTCCACCCCATTACCCAAGTAATTAATTCATCATCATATTATCAAATCCAGAGCACCTCCAGTCATCACAAAGTCCTGGCAAGTGAGAGAAGAATCACACCCATAGTATACTTATTTTCTGGAGACTGGATGGCTGAAGGAATTGTTGACAGGATAAGGAAGTTTAGTTTTCTGCTTCAAATCCATCTTGAATTAGCAGTAACTGAAAATTATCACCTCCTGATGGATGTGTTCAAAAAAAGTTTGACTGTTTCTGGCCAATTTTCTAGCAGATAAGAATCCACATAGCAAGAACTGTGATTCATCATCATGGTTGGCAATCTTGGCAAAGAAGCTAAGGACTAAAATAGGCATGGAGACTCAGTTAATATTGCTATAACACACAGAAGCCCCAGTTAAGGTTGAAACACAATGGTGGAAGTATTGCAGGGAAACATACTGCCACTGCTCATGCTGTACCTATCCTGGATACAGGAAACAATAAAACTGATACGCAGTTATAAGCACTTCCAAGTTACATGCTATTGGAACTAGGTGCCTTCTATAAGCAGCTCAGACACTGGACTATCTGACTGAAGTAAAGCTTCAGAAAAGCAACATGGTAAATTAAAACACACATTGCCATGAGTATGACTTCATTAAAATCAGTGTTAGAAGGGGCTGCGACTTTTTTTCATGACAAAGTTTAAAATGGAAATCTACCTCAAAAATAAAAAAACATTTTATTTTAGATTGAAAAGTTCAAAGTGAAAATAATTTATCAAAAAAGTTCAAACTTCACAAAACAATCTGATTTCTTCAAATAATTTGTCAAAACCAAGTTGACAAAAAGTGTTGCTTTGCCCAGTTCTAATTGCAAGAATAAGCTTGCAACCTTACAATGTTTATAAAAAAGAAACGAGCAAACATTCATTTGTGAGGGCAGAACTGCACCTTAAATTTAGGAAGTGAAATAGAAAAAAAAATGCAATGTTGATTAGTACATCTTTGTTCTTTGACAAGCCTGCAAATAAACCAAGTGCAGTTTTGCTCTGAAGCTGTAAAACTGCACTGTGGGGTTTATTCCTGCACTAAAAACTGGTCAGATTGGTTCGTGACCGATTTGATGTGTAACATTTTTTTGATGGAAAATATTTTCATTATTGTAACCCTTCTGCCCCTCTGAGTTGGCAGCAACAAGGGCCGGGTTCAGTATCTAGGGGTTCCGTTTCAATAACGCAATGCAACACCGGCTTGAGCCCCCACCCAGTGACCTGGGACAATTACATACCACCCCCCGGGCGCCTCTAGGAGGCAATACTTCCCCTCTCGCAAGCACAGAGTCTGAGTGTAATAAAAACCTTTTAATAAAGGAGGGAAACAATGCGGCATTATGTTGGGGAAACACCACAAACAGGATTCATAACACAAACCATGAGCAAAAGACCCACTTCCAAGTAAGTTTGGCAGTGTCCTTTTCCCCTCAGGGTCTTAAGTCCAATCACCCCAAAGTCCAACAACCCAAAAGTCTGTCTCTGGTCAGTGCCGCCCTAGAGTTCAAAAGTTTATCTGCAGAGTTTTACCCCCCCAGCCTAGGTGGAAATGGGGGGGTAGGTACACACAGGGTGTTAAGGGGCACCTTACGTGGTCCGGGGCTGACTGCCCCGCCGCTCCGTGGAGTTCTACTGCAGCCTTTACCACGAATGGCTCCGCTCTACCAACCGCTCCTCCAGCTGTCCCCGCAAACTGCTCCGCGGGCCGCTCCAACTGTCTCACAAACTGCTCCGCTTTGCCAGCCACTTAACAATATAGCTTCAGGCTCCCCCACTAGTTAATACAGCACTCAGTGATCTCAGCTCAGTAATATTAGCTCTTTTAGTGATTTCAGGTTGTAGTAGGGAAGCCCCAGTGCTGGTGCACCCTTGGTCCAAAGTGAATTCAGCTCAGCAGTCTCTAGCTAGACTCTTAATGGAATCAAAATTAACTCTACTATTCAACAGTGGAGAGAGAAGATGATGCAATTGGTGTTCCAGGCCCTCAAAGGGGGTCCATACCATCAGGTACACATACCTCTTTCCAGTCACTGGGTTTTGGACCATGTCCCTTGTCTAGCGAGTGCTACTTAGGTGATGGTGAGACCCTCTGTCATAAAATAGTTTCATTGTCCTTGATTCACATAATCAGGGTAACAACACTTTATTCCTCCTGCCCCAATAACAGAGATACTGGGGATCCCACAGCTGCCAAAGTGACCATTTTGGGCTGCCGTGGGCTCATGTTAGGCGAGGTGGGTGTACCTATGCAAACAAGATCAGCCCCTGAAGTTCTTTTCCACACTCACCATAATTCACCACCAGATGTCAGGGTAGAGCTCATCCTGACTCTGCTTACATTATAGTGGAGTATTTTTTAACCTACAAAAGTTAAAGACTTTTTTTAGACAAATTTCCATTTTAAAGGTTTGTCATGGAAAAAGAAGCTTTGTGAAAAGCTTGGAATGAAAGAAAAAACGTTCATTACTACATTTTCAGCCAGCTCTATTCACAGTGATTTCCAGAGAAAGTTTGCTCACTTTACAAGTAAAAGCTGCTTTT
>NW_020673396.1:0-1190 GCF_002925995.2 Terrapene triunguis | reverse complement strand
AATATATATGTGTGTGTATATATATATTGGTTTAAATTTAGCCCCTCGCTGAGTTTTGGGTAGGGTTGCCAGGTGTCCGGTTTTCGACAGGAACGCCCAGTCAAAAAGGGACCCTGGTGGATCCGGTCAGAAGTGCTGACCGGGCCATTAAAAGTCTGGTCAGGGGCACAGCGGGGCTAAGGCAGGCTCCTTGACTGCCTTGGCTCCGCACGGCTTCCGGAAGCAGCAGCATGTCACCCCTCTGGCTCCTACACATAGGGGCAGCCAGGGGGCTCCGTGCGCTGCCCTCACCCCAAGCGCCAGATCTGCAGCTCCCTTGGCTGGGAACCGCGGCCAATGGGAGATGCAGGGGTGGCACAGGGCAGCGGACAGGGCAGCACGCAGAGCCACATGGTCGTGCCTCCGCATAGGAACTGGAGGGGGGACATTCAACTGCTTCCAGGAGCTGCCACCCAGAGCCTGCATCCCTCCCGTGCCCCAACCCACTGCCCCAGCCCCGATCCCCCTCCCGCCCTCTGAACCCCTCAGTCCCAGCCCAGAGCCTCCTCCTACACCCCAAACCCCTCATCCCCACCCCAGAGCCCGCAACCCCAGCCGGAGCCCTCACGCCCCCTGTGCCCCATCTCCTTGCTCCAGCCCTGATCCCCCTCCCACCCTTGGTCCCAGCCCAGAGCCCCCTCCTACACACCAAACCCCTCATCCCCAGCCCCACCCCAGAATCTGCACCCCCAGCAGAGCCCTCACACACACCCCGCACCCCACCCCCTGCCCTAGCCCGGAGCCCCCTCTCGCACGCCCAATGTCCCAGCCTGGAGCTCCCTCCTGTACCCCAAACCCCTCATCCCTGTCCCCACTCCAGAGCCTGCACCCTCACCCCCTCCCGTATCCCAACCCACTGCCTCAGCCCAGAGCCCCCTTCCGCACCCTGAACCCCTTATTTCTGGCCCCATCTTGGAGCCTGCACCCCCAGCCAGAGTTCTCACCCCCTCCTCGACCCCAAACCCCTGCCCCAGCCTGGTGAAAATGAGCAAGTGAGTGAGGGTGGGGAGAGCGAGCGACAAGGAGGGGGGATGGAGTGAGCAGGAGCGGGGACTCGGAGAAGGGGTGGGGCAGAGGTGGGGCTTCAGAGGAGGGGCAGGACAGGGGGCGAGGCAAGGGTATTCGGTTTTGTGCAAGTAGAACCCCAAATC
>NW_020673395.1:0-3281 GCF_002925995.2 Terrapene triunguis | reverse complement strand
GATAGAACAAGAAGCAATGGGCTTAAACTGCAGCAAGGGAGGTCTAGGTTGGACATTAGGAAAAAGTTCCTAACTGTCAGGGTGGTTAAAAACTGGAATAAATTGCCTAGGGAGTTTGTGGAATCTCCATCTCTGGAGATATTTAAGAGTAGGTTAGATAAATGTCTATCAGGGATGGTCTAGACAGTATTTGGTCCTGCCATACGGGCAGGGGACTGGACTCGATGACCTCTCGAGGTCCCTTCCAGTCCTAGAATCTATGAATCTATGAATAATAATGGGGGCTATAAGACTCTCAAACACTGAGTTTCTACCTGTCCTTTCTAATAGCGTACCTCCTAACATCAGACATTGCATTGCAGCAAAAAAAATTCCTTGACAAATTCCAGGAGATGGCACAACTGCCATTTTTCAAAGATATATGAGCAGTACCTCACTACCGACTCCTAGGCAGAAGACCAATCAGGACTAAGTTACCAACCATCTCTAGAGCAGACATTGCTACATTGTGGCACATTCTTACTGCTCCATCCCTCCTTCTCATCACTCAACCTGATGAGAGACTGCCTGGCTTGGAGCTGCTACGCTATCTCTAGAGCAAGTTCAACCATTGTAGACGTGGGGTGTCAAGGTGCGTGGCAGACAACCACCACACCTAGGGACTCAGGAACAGCCCTCTGTGTAGCTGTGGTGTAGATGAGGACACTCCACACCTACTGCATGGCTGCTCATCCCATGCTGATCTATCAGGAGGACTTTCCAGACGCCACACTGCTGATCCCAAAGCTACTGACTAGCTAAAACAGCATGAGCTGTCTTTGACACTTATGACATTTTTCTTTTTTTAGCTTATAAATCTCTGTTTTATCTTCCTACTTTATATTTTGTAGTTTGAACCTTTTCCCATTTTTACGGTACCACTTCGCTAATACTAATTAATTAACTCAATTGTCATTCAAACTTTTCCTTTAAAATCCAGGGTCTGATAGTCACTCTGTTCCTGCACTTGGGGCAGGGATGCAGTGGGGCAATGGTAGGTTTAAGCTACTATACTATACTATACTTGTGACATTGCACTCTATATGATTTTATGAAAATATGCTAATGAGTATGAATATAATGTAACTGGAATATGCTTCATACAAAAGATCTCTTGTAAGGTATCATTACAAAGCTTATAATCTACTGAGTGTGGTCATCCTATTTGTATACATGTATCACTCTTGTATCTGAAACTAGAAATATGAAATATAACTCTGAGGGTCTATTGTAATTATCCAAAGTGTAGGCCATTAATGGTGGTTTGGAATCTTGATGACTCCCATTAACAAGGACAATTGTCTGCAGATGGCTCTGTTTTACTTGTAAGTCTCCCTGTACACGTGTGTGCTGGCAAGTGGGTAATGAAGTCTTGCAGTGACATGTGATCATGTCACCTGAACTGGAATCCATCTTTAACCTGGTGTTTTTCCATTGAGAAGGAGGGGTGGGAACCCAGATTGGGACAAAGGATTCCTGCCTTATGCAAAAGATATATAAATGGGTGGAACAGAACAAAAGTGGCAGCCATCATGAGGAATCCCCTAGCTACCACCTGAGCTGGAACAAGGGCTGTACCAGGGGAAACGACTGTGCCCAGACTAGGAAGGTGTCCAGTCTGTGAAAGAGACTTATTGAAACATCTCTCAGGGTGAGATTTTATCTGTACTCAGTTGTATTACTGTATTAGGCTTAGATTTGCGTGTTTTATTTTATTTCACTTGGTAATTCACTTTGTTCTGTCTGTTACTACTTGGAACCACTTAAATCCTACTTTCTGTATTTAATAAAATCACTTTTTACTTATTAATTAACCCAGAGTATGTATTAATACCTGGGGAGGGGGCAAACAGCTGTGCATATCTCTCTATCAGTGTTATAGAGGGCGAACAATTTATGAGTTTACCTGGTATAAGCTTTATACAGGGTAAAACGGATTTATTTGGGGGTTGGACCCCATTGGGAGTTGGGCATCTGAGTGTTAAAGACAGGAACACTTCTGTAAGCTGCTTTCATTTTAAGCCTACAGCTGTTAGGGGACATGGTTCAGACCTGGGTCTGGGTTTGCAGCAGGCTAGTGGGTCTGGCTCAAACCAGTCAGGGTTCTGGAATCCTAAGCTGCCAGGGCAGGAAAGCAGGGGCAGAAGTAGTCTTGGCACATCAGTTGGCAGTTCCCAAGGGGTTTCTGTGATCCAACTCATCACAATACTATACTATAGGGTAAAAGTACACAGCATTTCTCAAATTGGGGGTCTCCCGACTCAAAAAGGGGTTGCAAGGCTATTGTATGGGGGGATAATGGTATTGTGAAGCTTACTTCTGTGTTGCTGCTGACTTCAGAGCTGGGCACTCAGCCAGTAGACACTGCTCTCCAGCCACCCAGCAGAAAATCTAACCCTCTGTATCCCTAGCCCTAGCATGGGAAACCCTACCATCCATTTCCCTATCTGTAGCCCAGGGAGTCTTATATTCTGTATGCCCAACCCTAGACCAATACCAATGTTGGCACAAGAACAAATGGGTACAAACTAGCCACCAAGTTTAGGCTTGAAATGAAAGAAAAGTTTCTAACCAACAGAGGAGTGAAGTTCTGGAACAGCCTTCCCAGGGGAGTAGTGGGGGCAAAAAACTTAACTTGTTTTAAGTTGCATCTTGATAAATTTATGGAGTAGATGGTATGATGAGATTACCTACAATGGCATATGGCCCATCAACAAATGCTTTTAGCAAATATTTAATGACCGGAGAAGGCCCATTGGAGGGCTCTGAGTTACTTCACATAATTCCTTCCCAGGTGTCTGGCTGGTGGGTCTTGCCCATTGCTCTATTTAGGGTCAGGAAGGAATTTTCCCCAGGTCAGATTGGCAGAGACCCTGTGGATTTTTCACTTTCCTTTGCAGCATAGGGCACGGGTCACTTGCTGGTATGAACTAGAGTAAATGGTGGATTCTTTGTAACTTGAAAGCTTTAAATCAAGACGAAGGAAATGCAGGAGATCTAATCAAGCTGGTGGGTTAGGCATACGGTGTGTAGGGCCAGAGATTATGGACCTATTGCAGGAGTGGGTGGGCGAGGTTCTGTGACATGCAGTGTACAAGAGGTCAGACTAGATGGTCCTGATGGTCCCTTCTGGCCTTAAAGTCTATAAATCTATGCTCAGTAGAGACTTCTTAGATTTGAGCATATAATTTCCCCTCATTCATTCTCCACTAGACATGCTGAAGCAAATGTCCTTGGATTTT
>NW_020673394.1:0-1076 GCF_002925995.2 Terrapene triunguis | reverse complement strand
GATGACCTCTCGAGGTCCCTTCCAGTCCTAGAATCTATGAATCTATGAAGTCCATTGTTAGTTAAGTACTCCCAATACTTGAATCGTCCCTTCACAATATGTTGGCCAAATCTCCCTTATGTGTTTCCTACAGCAAACACTCCAAATACAAGCATAGAGCCAGTGCTCATGACTTTAGATATAAAAATGATACATGCATACAAATAGGATGAATATATTTAGTAAATCATAACCTTTGCAAAGATATGTTACATGGCATATCTAGCACAAAGCGTATTTCAGTTATGTCATATTTACACTCATAAGCATATTTCTATAAACATATCATAGAATATTAGGGTTGGAAGAGACCTCAGGAGGTCATCTAGTCCAACCCCCCTGCTCAAAGCAGGACCAATCCCCAACTAAAACATCCCAGCCAAGGCTTTGTCAAGCCAGGCCTTAATATCCTCTAAGGATGGAGATTCCACCACCTCCCTAGGGAACCCATTCCAGTGCTTCATCACCCTCCTAGTGAAATAGTGTTTCCTAATATCCAACCTAAACCTCCCGCACTGCAACTTGAGACCATTGCTCCTTGTTTGGTCATCTGCCACCACTGAGAACAGCCGAGCTCTATCCTCTTTGGAACCCCCCTTCAGGTAGTTGAAGGCTGCTATCAAATCCCCCTCCCCACACACACACACTCTTCTCTTCTTCAAACTAAATAACCCCAGTTCCCTCACCCTCTCCTCGTAGGTCATGTGCACCAGCCCCCTAATCATTTTCGCTGTCCTCTGCTGGACTCTCCCCAATTTGTCCACATCCCTTCGGTAGTGGGGGGACCAAAACAGGATGCAATACTCCAGGTGTGGCCTCACCAGTGCCAAATAGAGGGGAATAATCACTTCCCTCGATCTGCTGGCAATGCTCCTACTAATACAACCCAATATACCGTTGGCCTTCTTGGCAACAAGGGCACACTGCTGACTCATATCCAGCTTCTCGTCCACTTTAATCCCCAGGGCCTTTTCTGCAGAACTGCTGCTTAGGGTATGTCTACACTACGGGATTAATCCGAATTTAGATAATTCGAA
>NW_020673393.1:0-3263 GCF_002925995.2 Terrapene triunguis | reverse complement strand
TAGTAGTTAACCTAAAATGGTTTGAGTTCTTTACATCTTTTTGCTTACAGCCTGTAATTTAAGAATAGGTAAATTGGAGAACATTTTCTATGTAATCTGACGATCCAAGGAACGCTGTGGAAACTGAGCACAAAGGATAGATAAAGAACTGGAAAAGAGACTGTTTAACAGCCAGTTATATTCACCAGCTGAGTATCCCTTCATTTGCATTCAGTGATTATCAACTATCTAGGGCTTGCAGTGAATGGAGGGTTTTGCAGTTGGGGGATTCTAGCTTTTCAGTATCTGAAAAAATGGAAAAACTTATGAGAAGAAATAAGACAAATGTAGTTTCTTTGAAAATCGTATTTCTCTCCAGTTCCTGTGATCAGAATTGTTTTCAGAATGCTACTTAACGAAACTAGGCCAGGATATATGAGCCAACAATCCTAGTATTACAGTGCTGTCTAGAGGGCTAAAGAGTTGTGTCTTCTGTCTTCCTGTTTTCCATGCCTACCACACCAGTCTTTCCAGCTGCTTCAATCCTGTTGTCCCCTCTTCCTAAGCTTTGACCCTGCACTTGCATTTCAGGGGACCAGCAGGATAATTTTAAAAATAATAAAAAAAATCCTCTCCCATAATTTTCAGCCCCTGGAAGTTTTATGGGATTGTTCCTAAAAACTGAGGATCAGATGAAGACTGGGGATGCATGTGGTATTTGAAGACTGGGGATGCATGTGGTATTTCATGATTTTACATCATTCTCTGACTTTCCTTAAGCCTGGCTTAGTCTGCCTTTTCAGGTATTTCACCCATGTCTCAGGGTACAGTTTTGAAAACAAAAATTATTCTTGGTGGAGCTCCCTGATGAGAGCCCCCCAGTGAGGTAAGGGAAATCATAGACAGATGTCTATAGGTTATGATGGAAATACATTTTTAAAATCATAGTTACATATTTGTAATGGCTTTACCTTTTTGACACAAATTGCCATCCTTTCAGATCCTATATGTTCAAAGTGTGTTTCCTGTATGCCTGCTGCATTTAGACCTGTGGGTGTGTACACAATACAGTGATACTGCATATGCAAAGCTAGTTTATATTATAATGATGTAAATCTATACTGAAATTGCTGTATGTTGGCAAGCTGTCCAACACATTTAATAAATATTTCTTTCAACAGATAATATTTTGGTATCAGTTGTCTCAGGATTCCCAGCTCTCTGTCTTTAAGAGAACCGTCCTTGGTGAGGATTTGCAAAAACTAGGTGACATGACCGGTTTGTCCAAGAGGCAGTGGACTAAAGCAAATATTCTTATAGAAAGCAAACCTGAGGAAATGTCACCACCTTTCCAGGTAGCTGTATTGGCAATTATATTTATTTTGCGTACAAATAGTTATTCCAATATGGCTTTTAGAATTAATTTATTCTCATAATTTAAAATAATCTTTGCTTACACTTTTATAAAGAATTCCTTTAAGCTTTTTCTATAGATGTGGAAATAAAAGGGGAGTGTCAATGTTTCAGAAGTTTATGCATTAAAATCACACATTTATGATGAAAATGTGATGTGCAGTATATTAAAAATGGGATGAGTATTTGTGATACAGTTGTGGAAAAGGCATATATCATTCTGGGGTGTTCTAATAGTACTGTTGTAAGCAAGACATGGGAGGTAATTGTCTCGCTCTACTCAGTACTGTATTTGTGAGGCCTCAGCTGGAGTACTGAGTCCAATTCTGAGTGCCACACTTTAGGAAAGATGTGGACAAATTGGAGACAGTCCAGAGGAGTCAAAAACATGGTAAAAGGTTGAGAAAATCTGTCTTATGAGGTGAAAAAAATGGGCTTGTTTAGTCTTGAGAAAAGAAGACGGGGGGCGGGATTTGATAGGTCTTCAAATATGTAAAGGGCTGTTATAAAGAAGATGGTGATCAATTGTTTTCTATGTCCACTAAAGGAAGGACAAGAAGTAATGGGCTAAATATGCAGCAAGGTAGATTTAGGTTCGACATTAGGAAATACTTTCTAATTATAAGGGTAGTTAAGCTCTGGAATAGGCTTCCAAGGGACATTGTGGAATCCCCATCATTGGAAGTTTTCAAGAACTGGTTGGACAAAGACCTGTCAGGAAGGTCTAGTTTTACTTGTTGCTGCCTCATCACATGGGGCTGGAGTTGATGACTTCTCAAGGTCCCTTCCAGCCCTACATTTCTATAATTTGATGATTATACTAAAAAATTAGCAGCTAATGATGCTGGCTACAGGGAGGGTGAATGCAGGGTCCTGGACATTTCAGTCAGTAACAATCAATACTTGCAGCATTGATCTCCCGCCAAGGGTTTAGTTTGACTTTCAGATTATCTCATACCTGCATTTAACTAGGTGTAGAAAACAACTGTTGAATCACTCACCAACTAAAACGTAAAGCATTTAACAAAGCAATCTTCCTGTTTTGGTCTTTACATTTTGTATGCCACCTTCATAATAAAAACTGTCAAACTATGGATTACAGCCAGGGTCCTCAAACTTTTCCATAAGGAGATTGCTGCAGAGATATCACAATTGATTAGTTGTTGAGCAACTTTCCTCTCATTTCAGGTCACTTGGACCACTTCACCTCCCAGTCATAATTGATAATGTGCCTGTGGCTACTATAATAAAAATAGAAAAGTAGTACAGGGAAAGTGTTTGCACCTGTTCCTTTATTTGCTGCTATTTAGCATGTGCAAATGAGGAGGAGAGTCAACAGCATAGGATCATCAAGTGCTCCATGGTGCACTTGTAGTCCATAGAGCACTTGTAGTCCATAGAGCACAATTTGAGAACCTGGCTTACAGGATTTTTTCTATTTTAATCGAACCAGGGTCAGATCTCTAGGCCACTACAAAATTAATGTTTCATCCATTCTCACCCATAGGATACATCCTCAGTGTTGATTCTGCAAATTGGTCATTAGCTCCCGCATTAAATATAATCCTTCATGTGGCACCGTAATATGGAAAATACATTACGTTTCCCTCATGGAATTCTTTTCCATGATGGGTGATGCAAACTGTTGACACTTTAGCAGAATCGAGGAATTTAATCAACCCAATTTCTGCTGTGCAGGATGCTGTTTGAACATCATTAGAGGTTAACAATGTGCTTATTTTATCAGATCAGTACCAAGAGGACAAAAGAAATAGTATTAAGCATTCCCAAATCAGCAATTATATATTGCACACTTCTTTAGTGTGTCAGTAATTGTCTTATATTAGAATTAATTGTCTTCACATTTATAG
>NW_020673392.1:0-1239 GCF_002925995.2 Terrapene triunguis | reverse complement strand
CCATTTGGCTCCAATCTCCCCCGCCTCGGTTACAGTTTTGGGCTTCCTATCTAGGATGTACCTTTCTATTTCCTCAGGAACACCCTCTAAAAACTGCTCCATTTTTACTAGGGAAAGCAGATCTTCCAGAGATTTAACATTTGCTCCTGATACCCAGGCATCACAATTTTTGTCAATGTGGTAGGCATGCCGGGTAGATGACACATTTGGTTTCCACCTTAGGGCTCTGAACCGCCGACGGGCATGCTCGGGTGTTAGCCCCATTCTGAGTCTGGCCTTGTTTTTAAAAAGTTCATAACTGTTCATGTGTTCCTTAGGCATTTCAGCCGCCACCTCTGCTAAGGGTCCACTGAGCTGCGGTCTCAGCTCTACCATGTACTGGGGTGGAGGGATGCTGTATCCAAGGCAGGCCCTTTCAAAATTTTCTAAGAAGGCCTCAGTATCATCGCCTGCCTTGTAGGTGGGGAATTTCCTGGGATGGGAAGTGGTACCTGGAGAGGAGTTGTTAGGATGGTCTGATGCATCCTGCCTAGTCCTTGCTGCTTCCAGTTCCATCTTTTTTTTTTTTAGCTCCATCTCTTTTTTATGGGCCTCCTGTTTGGCTTTTTCTTCTTTTTTATGGGCCTCCTGTTTGGCTTTTTCTTTTTTTTCATGGGCCTCCTGTTTGGCTTTTTCCAGCTCCATTTCTCTCTTGTGGGCCTCCTTTTTGGCTTTCTTTTCTCTGGCTCTCAGCTCCATCTCTTTTTTGTGGGCCCCCTCTTTGGCTTTCTCCAGCTCCATCTCTTTTTTGTGGGCCCCCTCTTTGGCTTTCTCTTCTCTGTCTCTCAGCTCTATCTCTTTTTCTTTTAGCTCCATAGCTTTCTTGTGGGCCTCCTCTTTAGCTTTTTCTTTTTTGGTAGTCATTTTCCTGGTTTTCCTGTGCTGGGTCACCCCCTCTGCAGTTGACTGAAACTGGGATGTACTTAGCTGTGGCTGCTGCTGAGTTAACAGAGACTTTCTAACAAGCTACTCCCGAGGATGTAAAAAGAAAAAAAAACAATTCAACTTGTAAATTGCCTTTACCAGTTCAAAGTTTGCTCACTGATTGAACCCTTCTCTTAACAAAGCCCCTTGTTAAAAAAAACTTAACACCTCTGCCTTCAGGCAAGGAGAGATAAGATATGCATCTACCTTCAGCTTTGCTCTCCAAGCAGCTAGAAGGAAAAAAAAAAATCTCTTACTGGCTTTTGGGTTAAAACG
>NW_020673391.1:0-3682 GCF_002925995.2 Terrapene triunguis | reverse complement strand
TTATTTTTTTTTACAGCTGCCTTCACTTCCCCTATAAACCAGTTTTGTTTTTGTTTTTTTAACCAGCACAGTCTTCTTCCTCAAATATGGGATTGTGGCATTTTGGACATCTAGTAAGGTATTCCCTTATGGTTATTATTCATATTTTTCTGATTAAGTTCTTCCTCCCAGGTGATTGATCTTATAATTGTTTTCAGCTTTGTGAAATTGGCTCTATTAAAGTACAAATATATATATTACTGGTCTGGACTTTATTCTGCTTGCACATTATAAATCTGATCAAGGCATGATCACTTGTACCTAAACTAGCATTAACTTTTAGTTCTGTCATCAGTCCTTCTTTATCTGTTAGGACAAGGTCTAACATAGAAGGCTGCAACTCTGTTTGAGTTATGAATTTGCCATCTGTAATGTTTAGAAATTCCAAGGATATTTTAGGACTGGCAGCATGAGACCTCCAGCATGTCACTCAAACTGAAGTCTCCTATTTTTTTCTTAAATGTCATAGATAGGTGCGTAAAGAGATGATCATCCTGTTCCTTGTGTAATTTGGTGGTCTGTAGCAGACACCAACTAGTACTCTCATGCAGTACATGCAATTTCAGGTTGAAAGTTTTGGGTTTGATGAAGTTAGAAGTGGGCTGAAAACTGAGTTTATAATGAGAAGCTAGCACCTCTCAGTAATAACTTAATCCACAAGAGCAATATAAAAGCTGTCATGGCATAGTCACAGAAGATTTGATTAAAGAATTGACTGAAAAAGCATTGGAGTTACTAATCCTGGGGCAAATCCTGTTTGTACGTAGATCTATGAGAGTTTTGCCACTGACATCAGTGAGATAAGGATTGTGCCCCTGACCTTTATACCTTCTCTTTGTATAACATATCTCTCACTTCACTGTTTGTGTGACTTTGCTCTGTACCTTATTATAGTGTTGCATCAATGAAAAGTCCAAGACTACTGTACTGTAGGCAGCAACCTATGGCAAAACCAGGTTGGTATGATGTAATGGTGGTGCGGTCTGCTTTTTATTTTTTGTTATTTAACAAAACAAGTTTTTTCACTGTATGTCAAGATATGAAAATCTCAAAATACTCTTGAATTACTTTGTGACCGGTTTCAGAGTGGTAGCCGTGTTAGTCTGTATCAGCAAAAAGAACAAGGCGTATTTGTGGCACCTTAGAGACTAACAAATTTATTTGGGCATAAGCTTTCCTGGGGGGTTTAGCCCACGAAAGCTTATGCCCAAATAAATTTGTTAGTCTCTAAGGCCTGGTCTACACTAGGCTTTTATGTCGACTTTAGCGCCGTTATATCGAATTAACCCTGCACCCGTCCACACCAGGAAGCCATTTAGTTCGACATAAAGCTCTCTTTAAATCGATTTCTGTAATCCTCGCCAACGAGAGGAGTAGCGCTAAATTCGACATGGCCATATCGAATTAGGCTAGGTGTGGATGCAAATCGACGGTAATAGCTCCGGGAGCTATCCCACAGTGCACCACACTGTTGACGCTCTGGACAGCAGTCCGAGCTTGGATGCTCTGACCAGCCACACAGGAAAAGCCCCGGGAAAATTTGAATTCCTTTTCCTGTCTGGGCAGTTTGAATCTCAGTTCCTGTTTGGACATCGAGGTGAGCTCAGCAGCAGTGGCAACGATGCAGAGCTCTCCAGCAGAGATGGCCGTGCAATCTAATAGAAAGAGGGCCCCAGCATGGACTGATCGGGAAGTCTTGGATCTCATCGCAGTGTGGGGCGATGAGTCCGTGCTTTCAGAGCTGCGCTCCAAAAGAAGGAATGCTAAGATCTACGAGAAGATCTCCAAAGCCATGGCAGAGAGAGGCTACAGCCGGGATGCAACGCAGTGCCGCGTGAAAATCAAGGAGCTGAGACAAGGCTACCAGAAGACCAAAGAGGCAAACGGACGCTCCGGATCCCAGCCCCACACATCCCGTTTCTACGAGGCACTGCATTCCATCCTTGCTGCGGCCGCCACCACTACCCCACCACTGACCGTGGACTCTGAGGATGGGATATTGTCCACGGCCGGTTCCTCGGACATGTTAGCGGACGGGGAAGATGAGGAAGGAGATGAGGAGGACGAGGCAGTCGACAGCGCTTACCAAGCTGATTTCCCCGACAGCCAGGAGCTCTTCATCACCCTTACAGAGATCCCCTACCAACCCTCCCCAGCATGTAACCTGGACACAGATTCAGGCGAAGGATCAAGCGGTAAGTGCTTTAAACATATTAACCTTTATTTTTTACAAAACTTGAATATTAATACTAAGAACAATCTGTGAATCATGATTTCTTCCCCCTGGGCGCTTAAGTAATCAGTAACAACTATTTAAAAAAAAATCAAACAGTGTCCGGTTGTGCATGATTGTGCTGCCCAAGCTGCTCCACTCTTTAGTGCCTGCTACTGCAGCTATATTAGAATCCTGTCTATATGTCCGGGGATAGAGCAGTAGTCCTCCACGGACATCTCCACAAAGCTCTGCTGCAGGTAATGGGATAGCCTGTTCATCAGGTTCCTGGGGAGAGCGGCTTTACTTGGTCCTCCGAAGTAGGAGACGTTCCCGCGCCAGGAGACAAGCAGGTACTCCGGTATCATTGCCTTGCATAGCATGGCGGCATAGGGCCCCGGTCTCTGCAGGCTTTCTCGAAGCATCCGTTGGATCTCGGTGTCCGGGATCCTCATGAGAGTTATGTCGCTCATGATGACCTGCTTTGAATTAGGTAGGGGACTGTTAGTATTGGGACTGCTTGCAACAAGTTCCTTTACAGAACTGTGACCGCTGGTTTACAGCCACGCGGTGGGGGCGGGAGAGGGGCAGCATACAGGGATCTTTCCCTGGCTCATCCGCGAGGGGGTGGGACAGGGCCAGAGTTCCTGCTTGGCCGATTGCTGGGAGCACAGACTGGCAGTGCTTTCAATGTGAAAGGAGGCCAGTGGTACTCCTACAGTTTTAAGCAGCCACAAGTCTACGGCTTACCATGTTTGCCTGCTACAGAGAGTACCGTGTCCTGCCCCGCTTCCCAGATCGGCAGTGCAAAAGCCCAGGCACTGAAGGCGAGGTTCGAAAATTCGACCTTGTCCTGAGTGCGCATGTGATAGGTGTGGTTCATGGTCTTGTTCAGGGCTGGCTCTAGGTTTTTTGCCGCCCCAAGCAAAAAAATTTTTGGCTGCCCCCCGTCCCAGCCCTGAGCTCCTCGCCGCACCCCCCTGCGACCCCAGCCCTGGGCTCTCCCCCACCACTCTCACCCCCCTGCCTCCCCAGCCCTGGGCTCTCACCCCCCCAAACCGCACCCCCCTGCTCACACACACACACACACACATCTCCTGCCGCCCCAGCCCTGGGCTCACCCCCACCCAACCTGCACCCTTCTTCTGCCGCAGCCCCGGGTCACTGGTAACTCACTTCCAGGGCAGGTCATTCAGCAGGGATTTTAGATGTGCACAGAACACAAACAGGATTGGTTCCCATATGGTTACAGAACTGCAGTAAAGTGGAACAATTTTCAGCTTGTGTGATTGGAAGATATCTGGATGCATGTTATAAGACTGTCCTACATAAATGAGGAAAAGTTGAGGTGCCTTTATTATTGTTTTGTTCCACTCTTTCTTTCTATGGGGAATTTGCCAATGCAATATCACTGTCTTCCTTTTAAACAAA
>NW_020673390.1:0-4682 GCF_002925995.2 Terrapene triunguis | reverse complement strand
GGGAGGGTTTAAAAAGGTCCCAAGCAGTTGGAGCCAGCTGAACCTAATTAGTTCCCTAGTAACCCCTTGCCCAGCTGAACCTTATTTCCCCATGGTTCTCTCTCCTCAGTGGCTTGGGAGAGGCCTTTTTAACCCCCTGGGACTGATTACTACCCCCTTTGTAGCTGTTTGCCCTGGGTTTGCCACATATCCCCCCCCCCCTGCTCAACACTATGGGGTTGGGCTACTTGGGTCGGAAAGCAGTGCACTCTCGACAGGCCATCCGCATTGCCATGTCGGGTCCCAGACCTATGTCGTACTGTGAAGTGGAAGGGTTGAAGCGACAGGAACCATCTTGTTACTCTCGCGTTTTTGTCCTTGTTTTGGTGCATCCACTGCAAAGGGGCATGGTCCGTGACCAGGGTAAATCTCTGTCCAAGTAGATAGTAGCGGAGGCTCTCTATGGCCCATTTCACAGCCAGGCATTCCTTCTCCACCACGGCGTATTTCCGTTCCCTAGGTAGGAGCTTCCTACTGAGGAAGAGGACTGGGTGTTCATCATGTCCGACCATTTGGGAAAGCACCGCTCCCAGCCCTACTTCAGAGGCGTCGGTTTGTAGGATAAACTCCTTCCCCCAGTCTGGGGCTACTAGTACGGGGTCTGTGCAGAGGGCCGTCCGCAGATCCGCAAAAGCGCCTTCGGCCGCAGCAGACCATTTTACTATGTCCGGGCCCCGAGCTTTTGTTAGGTCCGTTAATGGGCATGCCCTTGTGGCGAAGTGGGGAATGAACCGCCTATAGTACCCCACTAGTCCCAGGAATGCTCTGACCTGTTTCTTCCGGAGTGGTCGGGGCCACTTCTGTATAGCTTCTAACTTGTTGAGCTGGGGCTTCACCATGCCCCTCCCCACTATATACCCAAGGTACTTAGCCTCAGCTAACCCGATCGAACATTTGGAGGGATTGGCAGTCAGCCCTGCCTTCCTCAGGGTGTCCAGGACCGCTTCCACCTTCTCCACATGAGTCTCCCAGTCGGGGCTATATATGATGACATCATCGAGATAGGCTGCCGCGTACTTTCCATGGGGTCGCAACAGTTTGTCCATTAGCCGTTGGAAAGTAGCGGGGGCCCCATGCAACCCAAAGGGGAGAACAGTGTACTGATATAGACCTTCTGGCGTTGCAAAGGCTGTCTTCTCCTTGTCGGCCTTGGCCAGGGGGATCTGCCAATAGCCCTTGGTAAGGTCAAGGGTAGACATAAACCGTGCCTTTCCCAATCTGTCAATCAGCTCATCTATCCTGGGTATAGGGTAGGCATCAAATTGGGACACCTCATTGAGTTTGCGGAAGTCATTGCAGAACCTCATACTGCCGTCTGGCTTAGGCACTAAAACCACGGGACTGGACCATTGGCTATGAGATTCTTCAATGACTCCTAAGGCCAGCATTTTCCTGACCTCTGTCCTAATCTCTTCTCTCTTGGCCTCTGGGATCCGGTATGGCTTAACGTTCACCTTCACTCCAGGCTCCGTGAGGATGTGATGGTGAACCTCCGTAGTCCTGCCCGGTTTTTCGGAGAACACATCCTGGTTGCGTTTGATCAGGCTGATCACTTCTGATCGCTGTTCCGGAGTCAACTCCGGGGATATCCCCACCAGGTCGGGCTGGTTGCTTTTAGGGAATGGCGCCCCCAGCGCAGCCACCGGAGCTTCTCTATCGTGCCAAGGTTTCAGCAGATTTATATGGTAGATCTGCTCCAGCTTCCGGCGGCCCGGCTGTCGGACCTTATAGTCGACTTCTCCTATCGCTTCTATTACCTCGTACGGCCCCTGCCACCTGGCCAGGAGCTTGCTCTCGGCCGTGGGTATGAGCACCATCACCCGGTCCCCCACCTGGAACTTCCGGGTCGTTGCTCGGCGATCATAGTTTGTCCGTTGTGCCCCTTGGGCCTTCTCCATGTGTTCGCGCACAAGGGGGGTGACTTGGGCTATTCTGTCTTTCATCTGCAACACATGTTCAACCACGTTTCTCCCAGGGTTCGGCTGTTCTTCCCAGTCTTCTTTAGCCAGGTCCAGTATGCCCCTGGGGTGGCGACCGTATAACAGCTCGAAGGGGGAGAATCCAGTGGAAGCCTGAGGTACCTCCCGTATGGCAAACAGCAAGTAAGGCAGCAGGGCGTCCCAGTCTTTCCCGTCACGACTAATCACTTTCCGTAACAGGTTCTTCAATGTCCTATTAAAGCGTTCGACCAGGCCACCGGTCTGGGGATGGTAGACCGATGTTCTAAGGGTCCGTATGTGGAGCATTGTACACAGGTCCTTCATCAGCTTAGACACAAAGGGGGTCCCTTGGTCCGTCAGGATCTCCTTAGGTATTCCTACTCTGGAAAAAATCTGGACTAATTCTTTGGCGATGGTCTTGGACGTGGTATTCCGTAGGGGTACGGCCTCGGGGTATCGGGTGGCATAATCTAGTACTACCAGAATGTATTGATGGCCCCGGGCTGACTTTTCCAATGGCCCTACTATGTCCATAGCTATACGCTCAAATGGGACCTCGATAATCGGCAGAGGTACCAGAGGGGCCCTTAAGTGGGGTCGGGGCCCATGTATCTGGCATTCTGGACAGGATGTGCAATATCGCCGGACCGCTGCAAAAACACCAGGCCAAAAAAACCTCTGTAGAATCCGATCCAGGGTCTTATCTACCCCGAGATGGCCCCCGAACAGATGGCTGTGGGCCAGCTCCATTACGGCTCTTTGATGCTTCCGTGGGACCAAGAGTTGTTGTATGACTTGCTCTTGGACCCGGACTATTCTGTATAGTAGGTCATTCTTAATCATATAATATGGCCCCGCGCCCTTAACTCTCCCCTCCACGGGTACCCCATTTACCTCGACTACTTCTTTGAGAATATTGTGGTATATGGGATCATTAGCCTGATCCTGACCAAAATTCCCGCGTGCGGTCCCCATTTGTCTAAACTCGGGGGGGTCTACCTCCGTCTCCCCCTCGGGGAAAGCCCCTGGGGAACCAGGTCCGGCGATAGGGTTGTTGATCGCCGACCCAGTCCCACTGTCAGTCGAGCCCCTTCTTTCCCCTACAAGCGTAGACTTCTGGCACTGGGTCAGGACCCTCGTCCCCCTCCTTTTATCCGCCCTCCGTTCCCTCCTAGTCTTCCTGGACTTCCCCGGCGGGGAGAACAAATCCTGGCTAAATTCATGGAAGGCCGGGGGAGGGTTAACGATCTGGGCCACGCCCTGGGTCTCAGGATCATTATTTTCTTCTACCTCCTCCCCAGGGAGTAGGGTATCAAACCCTGGGAAGTCTCGTCCGATAAGGACAGGGTAGGGGAGTTTTGGAACTACTCCCACCGTCACCCTAGTGGGCCTTCCGAGAACTTCTATTTTTACGGGGATGGTTGGATAATAGTTGACATCCCCATGCACACAGGATATTCCCGAGCGTTTGGCCCGGGATAGTTGGTCTTGCCCGACCAGCTTCCCCGAGACTAACGTGATTGCACTTCCTGAGTCTACTAAGGCTGTGGTCTTTATACCATTCATCTTAACAGGCCTAGTGTATCTATGAGGGACCATCGCAACCCCGACTAGACTTATTAGATCACATGGTCCCCCTATATCTCCCAGTTCGCATTGCATAGGCTCTCCTAGATTCGGGCATTGGGCAGCGATATGCCCCATTTCGCCACAGGCATAACATCGGTACCCCGCTCGGGGCAGCCCCCTATTTTTCGGGCTGCTGGGCTTTATCTCTCGAGTCTTTCTCCCCCAGTCCTCAAGTCTCTCCGGGACCGCGGGCTGCTCTTCTGCCTCCTTCCTCCCCTCCATTGTCGGGCCTGGTGCTAGGGCAAACCGGGGCCTCGGTACAGAGACTGGTCTCCGATTCTGGCGCCTTCCTTCCCCGGGGGTCCGAGAAAGTTCTTGGGCTGCTAAGTGTCTCTCTACGAGGGCAACTAGCTCATCATACGAGGAGGGCTCATTTTGGCGGACCCACCCTCGTACGCCCGGCGGCAACCCCCTCATGTACCTGTCCAACACCAGGATTTCCACCACCTTCTCCGGCCCATGGGTCTCAGGGCGGAGCCACTTCCGGGCGAGGTGGATAAGTCAAATAGCTGGGACCTCGGCGCTTTGTCGTCCCGGTATTTCCACTCGTGGAAGCGCTGGGCCCTTATGGCCGGCGTCACCCCAGACCTCGCCAGGATTTCCGCCTTCAGCTGGGGGTAATCCATAGCTGCTTCTGTGGTCATATCGAAATAGGCCTTCTGAGCCTCCCCACACAGAAATGGAGCCAGGAGGCCTGCCCACTGATCTTGGGGCCAAGCCTCCCACAGTGCCGTCCTCTCGAATGCAAGGAGATACGCCTCTATATCATCATCCGTTGTCATCTTCTGTAAATAGTTGCTTGCGTGTAGCGGCCGGGTCCCCTGGGGCCCATGCGTCAGCGCGGTCAGGGCTTTCAACTGGTTCACTACCTCATTCAGGGTGGCTCGATCTTGGGCCGCCTGGTTCATCAGCAATTGGTTTGTCTCCTGTTGGATACGTACTGACTCTTGCTGGGCTGTCATCTGTACTCTGGTAGCCTCTTGTTGGGCCGCAGTGGCCTGAATCAACGCCTTCACTACGTCCTCCATCTTTTTTTTTTTTTTTTTTTTTTTTTTTTTTTTTTTTTTTTTTTTT
>NW_020673389.1:0-6291 GCF_002925995.2 Terrapene triunguis | reverse complement strand
ACTCGATGACCTCTCGAGGTCCCTTCCAGTCCTAGAATCTATGAATCATCTATGAATCTATGACCAATGACCTTCACATCCCCAGTCTGGCTACAGATATGACTCCCTGTGCCCTTGTCCTTATAGACTGGGTCTGCATCTCAGAAGGCTGTGCAAACACATCCCATCTTTGGACAATTTCCAAATGAGGAAACTGAGGCACAGAGAAGGGAAGTAACTTGCTCAGGAGTTAGGATTGCTGAAGCCAGGATTCACTTTCAGGAGTTTATGGCTCCCAGTCTCGTTCTCCAAGAATTAGTCCAGGCTCATATAATGCACTCAAATGAATCTACCACCCAAGTGGCTCCGAGGATGAACTGAGCTGGGCTCTTGGGAGAGCAGAAGCGAGTTTTGTGGTGTGGGGAAAGTTGGCAGCCCACCCAGGCAATGTGTTTGTATGCCAGGCTTTGACAGGGTAGCATCTGCAGTTTCTGCTCTCCTAGCCCTACAAAGTAGGGTTTGTAAATGTACAGTCACATTACTCCCCAGGCATTAAAAACTGAGGATGGACTGGTACTGAGCAACCTTACTAGTCTGAGCACCAGACACCAGCAAGGCACTGCCCAAATTTGTGCACGCTCAAAAAAGTTCCCCCTCAGCTGGCAATAAGTGTGACATTCCCTGGGTAAAATATTCTTCTCCACCCCCTGCCAGAATGGCATCACTTCCACACTCTCCTACCTCTCACTCCCATCTATCCATCCACCACTACTTGCCTTTGCCCCAGAACATCTTGCCCATCAGCTTCCCCCCTCCCTGCAACCCCATTGTGGATGCCAGAGGTGGCTCCCCTTGAGGTTCAGAACTATTTTACAGAGGTGGGTTTTGAGCTTCATAATTTGTATCCAGATCAGAATCTGAATTTCCCTGAAGTTTGAGGGTCCTCTGGATCTGCCATTCTGTGTCTAGTCCCTTCAAAGCTCTAGGGGTGCTGGAGCCAATGTTCTGGTTCAAGACTAGCACCATATGGGGAAGAGTGGTGAAAAAGAGATTAATTTAAACAGTGGTTCATGTGGCGATTTCTGTTCCCCGTCGCCCTTGGCTATGTCTGCCAAAGGCAAAAATGAACAGGACTGATACCTGGGGAAAGCTCCAAGGCTGCACTCAGAGGGTAGGTCTACAGCCTTCCAGCCAAGGCAGACAAGCACGTGCTAGTTAGGCTTATGCTAGTGCACTAAAGCAGCAATGTGGACATTGCGGCATGGGCTGGGCTCTCAAACCTGGGGTGCTGAGTGGAGCTCCAGCCTGCGCCTGCAACATCCACATTACTATTTTTAGTGCACTAGCTTGAGGCCCATTAGCACAGGTCTGTTTACTTGGCCCTGGAGGCTGACTCCCAGTCACAATATAGACATGCCCAGAGACTAAAGCTGGGGCCCTGAGCTTGCAACAGCCCTTTGTAGCATGTCACCCAACAGGGACCAAAACGGAGGTGAGGTGTGTCATTAGTAGCAAGCTGTGATTCCCTGTTGATACACATGCTCAGAGAGTGGGCCAGATCCCCCAGTGGTATGAATCAGCTTCACTCGCTCTGTCAGCATTTAACAGCATTCTTGCCCTATGCTGCTAAGAGGTTCATTTTCCCTCTCTTTCTTCCCTGCCCTTAGCCTCTCCTTCTTTCTCCTTCCCACGCCTCCCCACCAGTTGTTCTCTTTTCCCCCCATCACTCTGTGTCTTCTCTGCAGTCTCACCATGACATTTGTCAGAGTGTAACTATAATGCATGCTCCAGAGTCGGAAGTTCAGATCCCCAGTTGGTGTGGTTGGCTGCAGCTCCACTGACTTCAGCTGAGGGTGTGGCCCTGGGGATGTCCAGACAACTGAAGATAGGAGAATCAGAGTTTGGGCCCCTTTAAGAGCACTTAGAGCATTTCCATCTATAAATATGTTTATTACATGGCTCAGAGATTTCTGGAGACTGCGGGAGGGTGGGATGGTCGGACAGAGGATGTGGTCGAGAGCACAGAGGAACACTGGTCACAGTTTAGACAGACATCAAGGCTCTTTTCATTCTCACTGACATCCTTTCATCCTCACAGACTTGTTGAGATGATTTGTAGACATGAACAGGGGTGCTCTGAGTCTTCAGGAGGTGGAGGGCATGGTCTAGAATAATGAGCCCATTTGCTGATTGAGGAGCCGCTTTAATGAACAGTGAAATGGGTTAAGTCCTGTCTCGCCCTCCTTACTTGGAAGAACAACGGTTGTAAAAATGGAGACCCTTGAAGAAGGAGTGCAAAGTAAGGGGAGAACTTAGGATGTGGACAGGGACCTAGAGGGTTCTCCATGGGCATGGAGCATTCAGCTAGTCCAGTAGCCAGCCCACCCAGTCACCAAACCAAACCCCTACCAAAACAAACCACTCCATTGCATACATAACTCTTCCTCTGGGAAGAGGATGCAAGAGATCATGAATCACACATGACAGATGTTAACCACATTTCTTAATGCACTACTGGAAGATGCTGAAATACTGTGGCAATGAGCATGGTATAAGAACCTGAATAGAATAGAATAGTTCTCTTCAACATGCTGCATGTGCAGGTCTACACTGAAGCTCACCCTCGGCTAAGCTACTGGTTGGTGCCTTATATAAAATTATAATACCCATAATTTAGTAACTGACTAACCTATGTTCTGAAATACCCACACTTCTCCAAATCATTGCTACTGTTTAATCAATTATTGATCTATTTCAGGCACATATAGCACACCAATCAGCTGATGGGAAAAGTGTGGTCCAGTAGAGAGGACACATGACTTGGCATTAGGAGGCCTGTCTTACCAGCCTGCTCACTGTGTGACATTAAGCAAATCATGTTATTTATCTGTGCCTCAGTTTCCCCATATGTAAAATGGAGGTGATGATGCTGATCCATCTTTGTGTAGTACTTCAAGATCTGCAGATCAAGGTCTTGCAAGTATGTTTGCCACCCTTTTTCCCTGCAATTGAGACCCATATGTTTTCCCCATGGCAATTAAAAAACCTGGAGCCAGACCCTCAGCTAGTGTATGTGCTAAACAGTAAAAATACTTAATTGCCTTAGTATCTTTTTTGACATTGCCTGTGTCCACTTATCCCATTAAAGACAGTGCTACCTGCCTCCTTTAGTGGACAGGCACATTGTAGGTTAGCTCATAGTAAGAGGCGCAACATGAACATAACCCCCTGGATTCACTAGTCATGAACTCTGTCCTTTCAGATAACCAGGCACCTCCACTACCTCTGCCTTACACCAATGCCCTCATATCCTTGGCGGCAGAGTGGCTGTTTGGCACAGGTGGCCATTGTGTTGATTAGACAGGAGTAACCCTGGTCTCCTCACACCCAGCAGTGCTGGGCTGCTCGGCTAGTCCTTTGGAGAGCTCTCATGTCTGCCTATGCAGGCTACGCACCTGAATCCCAAATATTTCTCTGTGCTTGGAGGTCTAATGGCTGAGCTACACTCAGCCTTTTGCCCAGGCTGGTTTGTTTGGTTTGGGGAGGTCTTGGAGAGTTCTTTTATTAGGGAAGTCCTTTTTTTCCATTTTGGAAGAACCCCAAATGGGCTTCCTGGAAAAACTAATGTGCAAGCGGCTTGACATTAAGCACTGAGTAATCCTGGAAGCACAGACCTGATGTCTCTACAGGCAGCAATAAACTTTTCAGCACAATATTGTAACCTCAATTCTTCCTCCTCTAATGGCTTTTCTCCGTGCCATTAACATTGTTGCAAAACTTACTCTCCCTGCTCACACAACACGCTCACCAGCAGCCAGCCACAGGAGTCAAGGCTAGGGTGAGGGTGCATTCGTTTTTCATCAGGCTCAGAACTCTGTGTGATCGAAGGAAACTGTTCTTCAGAATACAGAAAAGAAAAACAAAACAAACCCCTCCATGGTTTGGTGTCTGCCTTCATTTGTCCTTTGCAGGATTAACATAAACTGAATTGGGAGTGGTGGCACCTTGGGATAATGAATGACACCCCCACACATACATCTCTCTATAGCTGGGTTCAGGTCTGGAAGTTTCCATCTATTGTACAGATTCAGGCTAAAGCAGCCTGTCACAGGCTCCCAATCCAAACGCATGTGTGTCACTGCACAGCACATCCAATTCTCTTGATGAAGGCAATCTTGTCCCCCTCCATAAGCTACCTTCCTAATAGCAAGAAATGTCTCTACCTGTCTGCCCACTGACACTGCTGCCACTGAAACCCAATTCACATGGTTAGGGTGCTGTCCAGGTCACTGGCAGTGCCTATGCTAAGGACCAAGTTCGGTGCGGGAATAAGCGAGTGCAACCCCATTGCTTTCATTAATGTTTCATCCACTTACGCTGCAGCTGTGAATTGAGTCTTAGGACTTTGTACTGGATATAAGTAAAGCAGGGCCGCCCAGAGGGAGGGGCAAGTGGGGCAATTTGCCCCAGGCCCCGGGCCCCGCAGGGGCCCCCACAAGAATATAGCATTCTATAGTATTGCAACTTTTTTTTTTATGGAAGGGGCCCCCGATATTGCTTTGCCCCAGGCCACCTGAATCCTCTGGGCGGCCCTGGAGTAAAGAGCTCTCTGCTTTATTAACTACATCAGCTCAGTTGAAGGTCACTACAGAAGTGACTAAACAGTCCAGGTATCCCATCCCAGCATACACCGAGTCTTGTGTTAAACCCAAAATGGATCCTTCATGAGCATTCCTCCCAGTTGGGGTGTTTAGGGGTTCTGATTGGGATGCACTGGGAACCGCTCTAGATTATTAAATTTATGTATGGAGAAGGCAAGATTTTGCAGATTTCCCATGATGGCTTTCGGCCACCCAGCTTTGGTTGTGGGTGAAACCACGTTCCTTGTGTTCATGCAGCTTTCTAGAAAGAGGCAGCACTCCTGGGAGTACTGACTGCTGCTTCTGTAATGGCTTTGACAGCAGTAGCACCTTCTGGAGGTGGTGATCATGGCACTATCATCCTTCTGTGGAGATTACATATCTCTATTGATCCTTGGATGTTTGGGGGCTATCAGGAAATAAGACCTTCCATGCTGGTGCTCCTGTAGGGGAAATATATATATATACACACACACACACACTTGAAAATGTAATACTGCACATTTCTTCTACAGAGCTCAAAACACTAGTAGACAGAAGCAATAAATACCTGCTTTCAGGTTACTATGAAGTTGTATGCACTGTGAAGTTGTGTAGTGATGTCAGTGACCCAGTAGCTTGACTTATTGCTTGTGCACTTATTAATGACATGATCATTAAATAACTCACTTCACTTGGTGGAGATATAGGGGGTTATGGGACACAAAGCAAATGTCAAACCCATCTAGTAGTGATGTATTCTACCTTACCATGTGCAGAAAAATCAGTTTAATTCCCCATCCTGACTTCTGACTCCTCAAGCTGTCAGGGGCCAAGAGTGCTGTAGATGCAACACGCAAAAAAGGCCTGGTCTACACTATGAGTTTAGTTCGAATTTAGCAGCGTTAAATCGAATTAACCCTGCAGCTGTCCACACAACGAAGCCATTTACTTCGAAATAAAGGACTCTTAAAATCGATTTCTGTACTCCTCCCCGACGAGGGGAGTAGCGCCGAAATCGACATTGCCATTTCGAATTAGGGTTAGTGTGGCCGCAATTCGACGGTATTGGCCTCCGGGACCTATCCCACAGTGCACCATTGTGACCGCTCTGGACAGCAATCTGAACTCGGATGCACTGGCCAGGTAGACAGGAAAAGCCCTGTGAACTTTTGAATTACATTTCCTGTTTGCCCAGCGTGGAGAGCACAGGTGACCACGCAGAGCTCATCAGCACAGGTAACCATGCAGTCCGAGAATCGAAAAAGAGCACCAGCATGGACCGTACGGGAGGTACTGGATCTGATCGCTATATGGGGAGAGGATTCAGTGCTAGCAGAACTACGTTCCAAAAGACGAAATGCCAAAACTTTTGAAAAAATCTCCAAGGTCATGATGGAGAGAGGCCACAATAGGGACTCACTACAGTGCCGTGTGAAAGTTAAGGAGCTCAGACAAGCCTATCAAAAAACAAAGGAGGCAAATGGTCACTCTGGGTCAGAGCCGCAGACATGCTGCTTCTACGCTGAGCTGCATGCAATTCTAGGGGGGGCCGCCACCACTACCCCACCTCTGACCGTGGATTCCGAGCAGGGGGTAATCTCAGCCATGCCTGAGGATTCTGCGGACAGGGAAGATTCATAGATTCATAGATTCATAGATTCTAGGACTGGAAGGGACCTCGAGAGGTCAT
>NW_020673388.1:0-1154 GCF_002925995.2 Terrapene triunguis | reverse complement strand
TTCGGATGCATAGAGTGAAAGTTACAGATGCAGGCATTATATACTGAAACATGGAGAGCAGGGAGTTACTTCGCAAGTGGAGAACCAGTGTTGACAGGGCCAATTCAATCAGGGTGGATGTAGTCCACTCCCAATAAGAGATGAGGAGGTGTCAATTCCAGGAGAGGAAAAGCTGCTTCTGTAATGAGCCAGCCACTCCCAGTCCCTATTCAAGCCCAGATTAATGGTGTTGAATTTGCAAATGAATTTTAGTTCTGCTGTTTCTCTTTGAAATCTGTTTCTGAAGTTTTTTTGTTCAATGATAGTGACTTTTAAATTTGTAATAGAATGACCAGGGAGATTGAAGTGTTCACTTACTGGCTTATGTATGTTACCATTCCTGATGTCCGATTTCTGTCCATTTATTCTTTTGCGGAGGGACTGTCCGGTTTGGCCAATGTACATAGCAGAGGGGCATTGCTGGCACATGATGGCATATATAACATTAGTGGATGTGCAGGTGAATGAGCCCTTGATGGTGTGGCTGATGTGGTTGGGTCCTCTGATGGTGTCGCCAGAGTAGATATGGGGACAGAGTAGGCAACAAGGTTTGCTACAGGGATTGGTTCCTGGGTTGGTGTTTCTGTGGTGTGGTGTGTAGTTGCTGGTGATTATTTGCTTCAGGTTGGGGGGTTGTCTGTAAGCGAGGACTGGCCTGCCTCCCAAGGTCTGTGAGAGTGAGGGATCATTTTCCAGGATAGGTTGTAGATCGTGGATAATGCGCTGGAGAGGTTTTAGCTGGGGGCTGTATGTGATGGCCAGTGGTGTTCTGTTATTGTCAAGCATTCGTAAAACTACAATACCCACCTGGGGAAGTGAGGAAACGGATTAACAGAGCAAGATGGGTACCCAGAAATCACCTACTACAGGACAGGCCCAACAAGGACAATAACAATTAATCTGGGCTTGAATAGGGACTGGGAGTGACTGGCTCATTACAGAAGCAGCTTTTCTTCTCCTGGAATTGACACCTCCTCATCTCTTATTGGGGGTGGACTACATCCACCCTGATTGAATTGGCCCTGTCAACACTGGTTCTCCACTTGCGAAGTAACTCCCTGCTCTCCATGTGTCAGTATATAATGCCTGCATCTGTAACTTTCACTCTATGCATC
>NW_020673387.1:0-1394 GCF_002925995.2 Terrapene triunguis | reverse complement strand
CGTGCAGTCTGAAGGATGCATGGGGGCGTTAAAATTAAAATGCCAGTTGTGACGGGTTGGATCACAGAAACCCCCTTGGGAGCTGCCACCCAATGTGCCAAGACTACCCCTGCTTCTGTTTTGCCTGCCAGCTCAGGACTCCAGCACCCCGTCTTGCTGAATTAGACACTCCAGTCCACTTCAACACAGACCCAGGGTCTGAATCACTTGTCCCAATGCTGCAAGTTTACCCAAAAACAGCTCACAGGAGTGTGCTTGTCTTTAGCACTCAGATGCCCAACTCCCAATGGGGTCTAAACCCAGATAAATCCGTTTTACCCTGCATAAAGCTTATGCAGGGCAAACTCATAAATTGTTCGCCCTCTATAACACTGATAGAGAGATATGCACAGCTGTTTGCTCCCCCAGGTATTAATACATACTCTGAGTAAATTACTAAATAAAAAGTGATTTTATTAAATACAGACAGTAGGATTTAAGTGGTTCCAAGTAGTAACAGACAGAACAAAGTAAGTCACAAGCAAAATAAAATAAAATGCGCAAATCTATGCCTAATCAAACTAAATACAGATAATCTCACCCTCAGAGATGCTTCAGTAAGTTTTTCTCAGACTGGACACCTTCCAGGCCTGGGCACAATTCTTTCCCCTGGTACAGCTTTTGTTCCAGCTTAGGTGTTAGCTAGGGGCTTCTCCATGATGGCTCCTCTCCCCCTCTTCTGTTCCACCCCTTTATATATCTTTTGCATAAGGCGGGAACCCTTTGTCTCTCTGGGTTTCCACCCCCCCCCTCACTGGAAAAGCACCAGGTTAAAGATGGATTCCAGTTCAGGTGACATGATCACATGTCACTGCAAGACTTCATTACTCACTTGCCAGCACACACATATACAGGGAGACTCACAGGTAAACAGCCATCTGCAGACAATGGGAGTCATCAAGATTCCAAACCATCATTAATGGCCCACACTTTACATAATTACAATAGGCCCTCAGAGTTACATTTTATATTTCTAGTTTTAGATACAAGAGTGGTACATTTATACAAATTAGATGATCATACTCAGTAGATTATGCACTTTGTAATGATACCTTACAAGAGACCTTTTGCATGAAGCATATCCCAGTTACATTATATCACTTATTACCGTATTTTCTCTAAATCTATCCCAGTTACATTATATTGACTTATTATTATATTTTTATAAAACCATGTAGACTGCACAACGTCACACCAGTATTTGCTAGTGATGAAATATTCACAAAGTATTGGCACTTGGCTGACTAGCAAGATCAGCCTACTGTGTGTTCAAGTGGATTCCTGACAGCTTTGCTAAGGATGCTCTAGCCACACAAAGTTAGTTTTAAAAACTGATGTTAAGACTGCCTGCAAGC
>NW_020673386.1:0-2588 GCF_002925995.2 Terrapene triunguis | reverse complement strand
GCGACCCCATGCCACGAAGGGGCAGTGCCCCGCCACGCGGGGCCACCAGAAAACCTGCCCCCAGCAGAACTGATGCCGGCCCACAGAACACCCCACGGGCACCAACCACAGGAAGAGCCAACGCGACCCCGCAACCCGAACCCCACCCCCTGAGGATACGGGGTCCACCCCCCAGACCACCCTGCAAACTGCTAATGCCAGAGAAGTCAGCGCCACGGCCAGACCACAGCGCCAGCCCCCCATCGCCAGACGGGGCAACACGGCCCCAAAAGCCACCAGGCCAATCCCTACCGCCAGAAGGTCACACGCTCCTGCAGCGACCCCTCGGCCAACACCCACGCACGGAGGATCTGCCATCACCCCCGCCCCCACCGACCCGATCCGGATTCCACCAACGACTGGCAACGACACCACTCCACCGGCGACTACGCCCCAGGATCCAGCCGAAAGGTCCCCCGATCTACAAGCGGGACATCCCATTGACCACGCAGCCAACCCACTGCCCGCGCTGACCGAGGGGCCCGAGGACCAGCGACTGACAGCTAGGCCGGCCACACCCTGGCAGGCCGCCTGGATCGAGGAACTCCCAACAGCAACCTCCTTCGTGGAATTCGACCCGCTCATCGACAGGCTCACCCATGAGCTGGCCGCAGAGATCGCCTTCCGGAGGACGCCGAACCGGGAGACCACCCGGCCTGCCCCCAGACGGCCCATTCCTCACCGTGACACCAACACTAGGGGAATGAGAAGGAGGAACACCGGCCGCCGCTACGACCCAGCAGCGGCCTCGAGGATCCAGAAGCTGTACCGGACGAACAGCCTCAAGGCCGTAAGAGAGGTCTTCCATGGTCCCCCGTACTACTGCACGATCCCGCCCGAGCGCCTCTACAACCACTTCCACGCAGTGTTCGGCGGCGTGCCCAGGAACGATGCACAGCGCCCGGAGTGCCTCCGCCCCCTGCCCCGCATTACCGATGCAGACGATCTGGAGGCCGACTTCACCCCTAAAGAGGTGACGGCCAGGCTCTCCAGAACCAAGAACACCGCACCTGGAAAAGACGGCATCCCTTACAGCCTCCTAAAGAAGCGAGACCCCGGCTGCCTCGTGCTCTCCAGCATCTTCAACCTGTGCAAGCGATTTGGCCGATCTCCCACCTCCTGGAAGAAGGCCATAACCATCCTGATCCACAAGAAGGGAGAGCGAGACGACCCCAGCAACTGGAGACCCATCTCCCTCTGCTCCACCATGTACAAGCTGTACGCCAGCTGCCTGGCAGCCAGGATCACGAAGTGGGCGACGACCGGGGGAGCCATCAGCCCCGCCCTGAAGGTCTTCATGCCGTCGGAGGGGTGCTACGAACACAACTTCCTGCTCCAGACTGTCATCCAGACAACCAGACGGACGCGGAAGCAGTGCGCGATAGCGTGGCTCGACCTGGCCAACGCCTTCGGGTCCATCCCCCACCACCACATCTTCAACACGCTCCGGGAGTTCGGGATGCCGGAGACCTTCCTTCGCCTCATCCGGGAACTGTAAGAGGGCTGCAGCACCACCATCCGCTCGGTAGAAGGGGAGACCACCGAGATACCGATCCGCAGCGGCGTGAAGCAGGGCTGCCCCCTCAGCCCGATCGTCTTCAACCTCGCCATGGAGCTGCTCCTGCGGGTGAACTCCGACGGCGCTGACAGCTTCGACCTGCACGACGAGAGGGTGAGCGACTTGGCCTACGCGGACGACCTGGTCCTGATCGCGGACGGCCCCGAGAGGCTCCAGGGCATGCTCGACACCATCGGGAGAGCCGCGGACTGGGCGGGACTCCGCTTCAATGCCAAGAAGTACGTGTCCCTCCACGTTGACGGGAGCAAGAGGGACTCGGTACTGACGACGGAATTCCTCATCCAGGGCGAGTCCGTCGTCCCCCTGGCAGAGGGGCAGGCGTACCAGCACCTCGGCACGCCGACGGGCTTCCGCGTCCGGCAGACCCCCGAGGACACCATCCGGGAGATCCTGCAGGACGCCACCAACATAGACGTATCCCTGCTGGTCCCATGGCAGAAAATCAACGCCCTCAACACCTTCCTGATCCCCCGCATCGCCTTCGTCCTGAGAGGATCCGCCGTGGCAAAGGTGCCCCTCAACAAGGCGGACAAAACCATCCGGCAGCTGGTCAAGAGCTGGCTGTCCCTGCCCCAGAGAGCCAGCAACGAGCTCATCTACATCACGCACAGGCACGGTGGCGCCAACGTCCCCCGCATGGGAGACTTGTGCGACATCGCGGTCATCACGCACGCCTTCCGCCTCCTGACGTGCCCTGACGCCAAGGTGAGGACCGTCGCGACGACTGCCCTGCGCGCCGTTGTTGAGAAACGAATCGGCAGACCTCCCTCTGACCGAGACGTGGCCACCTTCCTGAGCAGCTCCTTGGACGGTGAGTTCGCCCGGGACGGAGGCAACATCGCCTTGCTGTGGTCCCGCGCCCGCAATGCCACACGCCGACTGGGGAAACGACTAGGCTGTCTCTGGGTATGGAATGAGGAACGACGGGAGCTGGGAATACTGGTGCCTTGGATTGAGTCAGAGGACAACA
>NW_020673385.1:0-1244 GCF_002925995.2 Terrapene triunguis | reverse complement strand
AGTGCCCTTCACTCCCATTCCGCACCCCCCCACCTCTGTGATGTGCTCCTTACTCCGGATCCGCCCCTCCCCCTGCACTGCCAGTGCTGCTTGCTCCCCTTCTGCCCCCCGCAGCCCTGCCAGTGCCCCTCACTGCCAACCCACAGCTCCCTAGTAAATTCTGCTGATGCCCCAGAACCCCAGCCTTGGGGGCTTTAATGGTGGAAATGTGACTCTGTTTTGCAGTGTGGTGTCGTTCGCTGGCTAGGTGCCCGGGCCATGAATGGAGCTCTCATCCCAGGCACGCCCATTGCAGTGGATTTTTGGAGCATCAGGAAAGCCAGCCATGCTCGCTTGTTCTTTCTCTCCCACATGCACTCTGACCACACAGTGGGGTTATCCAGCACCTGGCACCGGCCCATCTACTGCTCCCCCCTCACGGGACGAATCTTGCACCACAGGCTGAAGGTAGGAGCCAGCCCATGGGGTCAGACAGCGGCTCGGGGGGCCAAACCCAGGGCCATGGTTTGCATGTCACTTGGATAAAGTGAGCGTTGGAAGGGTGAGAACGCAGTTACTGTGTTTGCTACCCAGGAGTCTGTGATGAGGAAGGGGCATCTTGGGACCAAGCTTTTGGCGTGGGGAGTTAGGAATCGCTGTTTTTCATAATGAACAAAGAGCAAGTCAGACAGAGAGCGATCCGGCCGCAGAGCTCTGCCGTGCGGCTTGCTGAGGAGATGAGAATGGAGCCCATCCCTCGGGAGACGCTCTGGTCGGATTGCGGTACCCGACTCCTGGAGCATAGTGTTCTCTCCCATGGGGCCAGCTGAGGGGGCCTCCTGCCCAGGCAAAGGCAGTGCAGGGCAGGGAAGTGCCTGGGTGAATAGCGAAGTACAGCCCAGGGAATGGGGTTGGGCCCCAGGGCAGCTGGTCGGCTAAGGGAATGGGGAAGGAGGCCTCATCCCTGTGTTGGGAGGGAGCGGGTCTGAGGCCGACTCCACCTGATCAGCCCTGTGCTTCCTTCCAGGTGGCGGAGCGCTGGATCCAGCCCCTGGAAGTGGGCCAGAGCCACCTGGTGGCCCTTGATGAGGTTGGTAAAACGACCATGACGGTGACCCTGATAGATGCCAACCACTGCCCTGGCTCAGTCATGTTCCTCTTTGAGGGCCCCTTTGGTGTCATCCTCTACACAGGTACGAGCCCCCATCCCGGGGCCCGGAGACCCCCTTTGCCTTCCTGCCCAGCTCTGGGCGTGTTTTGTTCTA
>NW_020673384.1:0-1873 GCF_002925995.2 Terrapene triunguis | reverse complement strand
TGGGTGCCTAACTCCCTTAGGTACTTTTTGAAAATCCCAGCCCCAGTGTTTTGCATGGAAATCTGGTGAAACTCAGCAATTTCAGCTGAGTTTCAGCACTGGACTCAGAATGCATGGACAGGTTTGAGTAGCTGTAATTGATGTGAGCTCTGGACTTACTCATGTCCCCTGGCGAGGCTGGAACTGGATCAACTGGGCAGATATAACTTTACCTGGGGAAAGGAGCAAAAGACAGAGAGTCTAACAATGAAGAGATTATGGGCCATACAACACCCACTCCCGGGAACTGGGGCAGGTTAGCCAGACATTTCGGCCTGGCACAGCGCCCCCTTGGCACAACAGGCAGCAGTTTCAGCCCCAGTAGGTTCGCCCCAGACTCTATGGATCTCAAGAGGTCTGTGTGGATCTTGTGGAAGGTAGAACCACCTGAACAGAGTCCATCTATCTATTACCATAGGATCTGCACACCTTGCAATCTAGATAGTATTTATTCTCACAACCCCACTTTGAGGCAGGTCAGTGCTGTTATCCCCATTGATAGATGGGGCAGCGAGGCATAGAGAGACTAAGTGATGCACCAAAGGTCATACAGGAAATCTGTGCCATAAGAGGGAACTGAACACAGGTGCTGGTTAGCACCTTAACCATTGGCCCATCCTTTCTCCCTCTATTCTTCCCCTGTGTGCTGGCTGCTGGCCCCCCGCAGCTCTCACCTGGCTCCCACTAAGCAGGGTTCCAGGGCAGCCGTGACTGTAAGAGAAGCTGTTCCTGTTCCAAAGGGGCTTCCACAACACACAGGGAGCTCTGGTCAGAGAATTCTGTATTTCCATCTGGACAGCTTCCTCACGGGGCTGGTGGGGAGACAATGCACTTTGCCCTGTCATAGAATCATAGAATCATAGACTATCAGGGTTAGAAGGGACCTCAGGAGGTCATCTAGTCCAACCCCCTGCTCAAAGCAGGATCAATTCCCAACTAAATCATCCCAGCCAGGGCTTTGTCAAGCCGGGCCTTAAAAACCTCCAAGGAAGGAGATTCCACCACCTCCCTAGGTAACCCATTCCAGTGCTTCACCACCCTCCTAGTGAAAAAGTTGTTCCTAATATCCATCCTAAACCTCCCCCACTGCAACTTGAGACCATTGCTCCTTGTTCTGTCATCTGCCACCACTGAGAACAGCCGAGCTCCATCCACTTTGGAACCCCCCCTCAGGTAGTTGAAAGCAGCTATCAAATCCCCCCTCATTCTTCTCTTCTGGAGACTAAACAATCCCAGTTCCCTCAGCCTCTCCTCATAAGTCATGTGCTCCAGACCCCTAATCATTTTTGTTGCCCTCCGCTGGACTCTTTCCAATATTTCCACATCCTTCTTGTAGTGTGGGGCCCAAAACTGGACACAGTACTCCAGATGAGGCCTCACCAATGTCGAATAAAGGGGAACGATCACGTCCCTCGATCTGCTGGCAATGCCCCTACTTATACAGCCCAAAATGCCGTTAGCCTTCTTGGCAACAAGAGCACACTGTTGACTCATATCCAGCTTCTCGTCCACTGTGACCCCTAGGTCCTTTTCTGCAGAACTGCTACCTAGCCATTCGGTCCCTAGTCTGTAGCTGTGCATGGGATTCTTCCATCCTAAGTGCAGGATTCTGCACTTGTCCTTGTTGAACCTCATCAGGTTTTTTTTGGCCCAATCCTCTAATTTGTCTAGGTCCCTCTGTATCCGATCCCTACCCTCTAGTGTATCTACCACGCCTCCTAGTTTAGTGTCATCGGCAAACTTGCTGAGAGTGCAGTCCACACCATCCTCCAGATCATTAATAAAGGTATTAAACAAAACCGGCCCCAGGACCGACCCTTGGGGCACTCCGCTT
>NW_020673383.1:0-2337 GCF_002925995.2 Terrapene triunguis | reverse complement strand
ACACTCAAAAGTTTTGCTAGAATTATTTTAATGTAATCTAACGAAAACCCTGTTGTTGTTATAATAATACAGAATTCACGAGCAGTGGCGCAATTATTGTTTTGCTTCCTCATACATATAGGGTCGGTTTATGAAAGGATCATACAATTTTTGCTATTTTTACCTAGCCATCTTGGGGGATCGGCTTATAAACGAACAGGCTAATGAACGAGTATATACGATAAATTGCTTGCTCACAGTACCAGGAAATGTACCCTGCTCCCCTCTCAATTCCATGTCATGTCTCTCATGATGGAAAAAAAATGTACAAGAGGTTACTTTCATGTCAGTCAAAAACTTAATCCTCTAGTTCTGTGAAATTTATTAATCTGGAACTCGTTTTTTTGGATTTGAAGAACTCTGTTAAAGGACTAAATCCATTCATAAAGCACAGTGGAAGTTGGAGAAAGTTTGAAAGTGTGTGTGTATCCTGTGCATTGGATTGATGAATACATGAATATTTGTTGCCTTGTTGTTTTCCCCTCACCCTTCTCTTCTTTCCTACTACAGAGGTCATTGTGGTTACAACCAAAGAAGTCCAGAAGTTGCTAAACCTAGACATAAAGATGAAATTAGATATAGTGTGTATCCCTGATGATGCAGACATGGGTACTGCAGACTCACTACGGCATATTCATCAGAAAATTAAGGTACAACTCTTTTACCTTGGCTAAAGGATGTCTCCTTTAAGATTTTTCTTTCACGTGTGATTTAAAATCTTAGCAGTTCTTTAGGAATTCTACTGTGTAATGATATGACTATCTCCACTGTGTGCCATACAACGCCCAGAACAACTGGGCCATGATTTTGGTTGGGGCCTATAATACAAATAGGCATGCAAATGGATTAATTTAAAACCACAGTAGTAAGGAAGTTCTGAGATAGGTTTGAAATTGTCTGTTATGTCGACTTATTTCAGTCTGTAGAATCTATTTGGAGCTCTCGCCAATACCTAGGCACACTGTGTAGGTTAGGGACAGAATTTCTGCCTTAATATTGAATTTGGTTTTGTGGATTGAAGTCAGATGCTTAATGTTTTAACGTGTTTGGTTGTTTCTCTCTCCTCTTTCCCCCCCCTCCGTTTTTTTAATTCCCTTGCCAACTCATGGCGTTGAATGCTCTTTTTGGTTCCAGTAGAATGCCAATGGACCAGTTAAGATTTCAAGTATCTTCTTTTTTTTTTTTCCCCCCTTCAAATAAGGTATTGGAAAAAAGAAACCCAAGTATAAGCAGAGACTTTTCCTTTCTGTGTGCAGACACCCACAAAGACAAGATGAGACTCTTCGGGCATATTTACACAGCAAAGAAAAACCTGCGGCTGGCCCATGCCAGCCGGCTCGGGCTGTGGGGCTGTTTCATTGCTGTGTAGACCCTGAGGTCCGAGAGCTGGGCTTTAGCCTGAGCCTGGAAATCTACACACAAATGAACCCCCCCTCTCCCCTCCAACCTGTCATGGGCCAGCCAGGGGTTTTTCTTTGCTGTGTAGACATACCCTACAGGGCAAACCTACACTCTGGATACACACGATGGGAGTAATTCGGGAAAGGTGGTTCATAGGATGAGTAGACAGAACAAAATAACTCCAATGGGCAGAGCTGTGGTACAAAGAACACTGAAGTGCAAGTCACAGTTTGGAGCTGTTTGGGTGGTATTCTGACCCACGTGTGTGAACGCAGTAATGAAGCAGGACCACTGCTCTATCCGTTGTATTGGCTGGCTGGGTCTATCCCGAATCAGTTAGACATCCCTCTTTTTGGCCATCCTCGCAACTCTCTTTTGGAGATTTAGGGAGGCAGCAGTGAAGAGGGTAAAGGGTAAGGAGAGGAGTAGAAAAGGACATACTGCTTCAGTGGAAGTCTGTTTTGCAAAGAGACTAAAGAAGGTCCGGAGAGGAATTGTGGGTGAGAGTTGGAAGCAGTGTGAGGCTTTGCTGTAGTAAAGGTTTGCGGTATGTGAATGTATTGGCAGCCAGTTCTCTCTGCTCCCCATCTTTGTTTGTCCAGCAAAGATGGAAATAGTGCCCTCTCATTGCAAATAATTTGGCACTGAATTCTTGAGCAGATTGCTGCATGGTGTGTATTTTGGAGCCATTCCACTGGTTAATGCATACAATTGGTATACCTCTTACGGGATACGTCATCTCTTGTCTGGTATAGGTGAGAGAACTGCACAGTCGGGGAAGCTGAAAATTTGCCGAGTCTGTCTAGTAGAGCTCAGGTATAACAGGAGAGGAACCTGGTTGGAGAATCTGAAGTTTCCTTGCTGAAACAATTGATGCTTGTGGCCCCAGTTTGCTGG
>NW_020673382.1:0-4562 GCF_002925995.2 Terrapene triunguis | reverse complement strand
CCTACCCTGTTCTTCTCCCATCCTGTTTTCTCCTCTCCCTCTTTTCTTTTCTATTATCTCACTTCCACTTCGTTCTCCCTTACTGTTCCCTGCTACCTTGCTCCATCCCATGATTTTAATCCTAGCTGTAGCATTTAGCTTCTCTTTTCTTGTAGCAATTGTACTGCTTAGTACCTTCTCACAGCATAGACCCTGCTGGCTCTTAGATCTAATAGCCATTGATTGTACATATCCTCCATAAATTTATCTCTTAGATCTGTTGATTAACTCATGGAAACTAGAGCAGGGCTGTAGTAGCAGCTGCCCGACCAGCACTCTTCTGTTTCTTTTTGAAAGGGTCTTCTCCTAAGTAGAACCCCATTTGGTTTGTGGGAAGCACACTAAAGAAACAATGGTTTTCTTGGGCTGCCCTTCTTTCTCCGTCTCTCCTTTCATTCCAGAAGATGCTGATGCTGCTCAGATGTGGGTATCGCGGCTGACACTGACAATACCAAGCCCAGCATGAATCTATTCATTGCTACTGGTGTTTGTTTGTTCCACTTTCTTCTGTGGTGTTTAGTTTAGCAGAAGGAATCATTTTAATTATGGCTGGACCACGGATGGGTTGAAAATACAGCGCGGGTACTAAAAACAACATTCTGGGGAGCAATATGTTTTGGTTTTTCTGCCAGCAATAACAAGCAACAAATAATAAAATCCTTTATGCCAGTAGCAACTATTCTCTGTTCTTAGGGGATAGATAGGTATCTCTTTCTCCCCATTGCACTCATTGAAGTCCTTACAAGAAGAGCCATGTCCTTCAGATAGCGCATTCCCTGAATAAATGTTTATTGGCATTAGGCCATGTTGGCTTCTTCTGAGCCAATTTCAATTTAATCCACGCTTTTCGTTGTTTTGTTTATTTGCTGCCTTTATTCTTTTTCCATCACATTTACATTCTCCTCACAGGAATTTTAATGAAGCTCCCACAGAGCATGCAAGCCTGGCAAACTTTTTATTAAAAAGAATTGCGCATGTGATTTTATTATTAAATATGGAGGCTGAGTCGGCTAGATAAGGGTTGTGAGATTTATGTGTACTTAAGTCGTTACTTACATCAGACATCACAGAATTGACAGAAGTACCATAACACGCTCTAATTTCTCACTCCAGAAAGTCTCCAGAGCCTGGGCCCCCAGGTCTGGTATTCAACTAAAGACGACTGGAATATTTTTCAGAGTAGCAGCCGTGTTAGTCTGTATCCGCAAAAATAACAGGAGTACTTGTGGCACCTTAGAGACTAACAAAATTATTAGAGCATAAGCTTTCGTGGGCTACAACCCACTTCTTTGGATGCATATAGAGTGAAACATATATTGAGGAGATATATATACACACATACAGAGAGCATGAACAGGTGGGAGTTGTCTTACCAACTCTGAGAGGCCAATTAAGTAAGAGAAAAAAAACTTTTGAAGTGATAATCAAGATAGCCCAGTACAGACAGTTTGATAAGAAGCAAGTGTGAGAATACTTACAAGGGGAGATAGATTCAATGTTTGTAATGGCTCAGCCATTCCCAATCCCTATTTAACCCTGAGTTGATTGTGTCTAGTTTGCATATCAATTCCAGCTCAGCAGTCTCTCGTTGGAGTCTGTTTTTGAAGTTTTTCTGTTTTAAGATAGCCACCCGCAGGTCTGTCATAGAATGGCCAGACAGGTTAAAGTGTTCTCCCACTGGTTTTTGAGTATTATGATTCCTGATGTCAGATTTGTGTCCATTAATTCTTTTGCGTAGAGACGGTCCGGTTTGGCCAATGTACATGGCAGAGGGGCATTGCTGGCACATGATGGCATATATCACATTGGTAGATGTGCAGCTGAACGAGCCCCTGATGGTATATTGTTAAAATACTGTACAATAAAATAATTCTTCAGACATATGATTGGATTCCTTTAAAGATACTTCTGATGTTGCATTCCCAGTCTGGATTGAAAAGGAAGTCCTATGTCATGTTTAATAAGCACTCAGAAGTCTGCCTCACAGACACAGAATGTTTTTTGTCTAGATGAGCACCCCTTTCAGTCTCACTCCGAGCAGGATTCTGAAAACTCTTAGTTTGCTCTGGGCATGGTCAGAGGCTTAACACAAGTATTAGCACAGTTACTAGCAACCGATACCTAACTTTTCACCCTGGGACATTTTTAATGTGCACATACATGACCAGAAGATTAAAAGAGCCATTTTTGCTACATCCTCCTAGCAAAAATACATGAGTTAAGATTTTCAAAGCAGAGCAGGGGGGTTTAGCAAACCATCTTATTTTAAAATAACATAAACACGAATTCAGAATGCTTCTTTGGAGAAAGGAATGATTGTTTAGTTATGCTAGTTAATCTTTTTCCTTTTCTCATTCTTTCTTTGCTCAAAGTATAATGTTTGTTTAATAACCTTTTGGAATAGTAACATTAGACGGGATGTTGCATTAATTTAGTCAGAATGTTATCCTCAAATTACAGACAATTAAGTCACATTCTTCAAACTATATTTTGATGCACATTTATATACAATGTGGATGTAATGATGCTGAATAATAATGAAATGCAATATAATAGCTTGGCACTTCCCTATTAGATGTTAGTAGCAAATTTAAGTTCTTGGGCCTTTAGGTACATAACATCTTAAAATGATAAATCATCTATCTTTATCACCAAAATAAACCTAAGGCACGCATATCCCATTGCTTGGTATCAATCTTTAATTCAAGAATCTGAGCTACAAATGGGTGCATTATGCAGCATAAATGGATGGCTCACTAGTTTTTTCATCATAAGAACTTGCATGGAGAATGCAGAAACATTAAAGCCTCTCATATCTTAATTAACAGAGCATTAAAAGCTGCCAGGTTTTTGTTTCCTGGAGCAAAAATCTAAATAGCAACATAGAAAAAAGCTGTCATTGGGCACACTGCAACTGTCTCTTACATTCACGGCTTCTCTCGACCAATAAATATCCAACTTTTATCATTTTTCTTTTCTGGTGACTTTTAAAAAAACTTTCATGAAATCCTGTTGTGGAACAAATACACCATCTGATCAAAAAATATGCAATTAACAATAAACCCAACTGAGAAAGAAGACCTTTAAAACCACCGGCTTTAAGCTGATTTTGTGGCAGGACCAACTGGTTATCAAATCCAGGCTGTGATACAACAATTTTGCAGCATTCTTTTGCTGTTAAATGATGTTACTGGATATCTCTACCACAGGATGTAAATAGCCCAATGAGGATTTGTTAACATTGGATTCAGGATGTTTTTGCTTATAATATCCCTTAACCTGGACTGACAGGCCTGAGCCCTTATACCCCATACAGACAGGCCAATTAACGTACTATTGCACGCTGTTCCACTCCAGCAGGTTTTCAATTTCCATTGTGCCTCACAGACACAGAGACGTGCCAATACAACATGGAGAGAAATACGAGAGAAGAAAAAGGGCAGAAAACTCCTCATTTTCATTGCCGCTTTTGATTACAGGCTGTTTTTTGCCCTGCATATTAGACAACATGCACCAGTGCTGCTGCTAAGGTGAAAAGTCACCCTCCCTGTCCCCAGTGTGCCCTGTGGCTGGTAATCCACCAGTGGTTAAATAATAGGCTACCACTACTCATGAACTCCCCCAAGCAACCCTCTTATTTCAGCTACTCTGGGTCTTCATCTAGTTATAACCCTGCTCCTGAAAGTGCATTTGTAGAAATGCTACTGGGACAAGACAGGAACGTTCTGTCCACTCCTTCCTTGCCAGTTAAGAAGGTTCCAAAAGTCTTGAATCTCTGCACTCTAGCGCAATCTCCTATCAGGCTCTGAGTTCTAGGCAGTCAGGCCTGGTGGTTGGAACCATGGTCAAGAACAGGTACCAAGGGTCAAAGCCAGCAGTAGAGTTGGGATTGGGCTGAGGGCAAGGCTGAAACTGAGGTCAGGAGACAGGCCATGGGTCAGAACCAAGATCAGTGTCTGGATGAAGGCCAAAAGGTTGAAGCCCGATTGGAGTCCGTCTGGGGGTCAGGGGTCAGGTACAAGGCTGGAGCAGGTCAGTAACAGGGCTGGAGCAAGGATGGAGTAGGACACGGACAAGGCTGGGACAAGGCTCAGGCAAGGATGGGGCAGGAACAGGAATCAGATCAAAGGAGGTTGGAAGCCTAGCGAGTCTGTAACACTGCGAGGCAGCAGGAAGGTTCCTGCCTGAGTAGTGCTGTTGCACAGACTAACTGGCAGCTCTACTAAGTAGGGTTGCCAGGTGTCCGTTTTTTTACCGGAATGCCCGGTCGAAAAGGGACCCTGGCAGCTCCCGTCAGCACTGCTGACCAGGCCATTAAGAGTCCGGTCAGCAGCGCAGTGGAGCTAAGATATGCTCCCTGCCTGCCCTAACTCCCTCCCACTCCACCCGTACCCCAACCCCCTCCCACACCCAAACTCCCTTCCAGACCCTGCACCCACACCCACATCCCAATCCCTGCCCCAGCCCTGAACCCTCTCCCGCACCCAAACTCCCTCCTGGAGCCTGCACCCCCTCCCGCAGCC
>NW_020673381.1:0-1199 GCF_002925995.2 Terrapene triunguis | reverse complement strand
ACTAAGCTTAATATCCTAAATAGATTGGATTTGAATTAGCAAATTCTCACCCTGAGTGATAAAAAGGCTGGAAGATTCTTAAGGCACAAGCTGCCTTTGCTTTGCAGTTTCGGTTTTCCCAGGTTTTCATACACAGGTTAGAAATTAGGGCTGTCAAGCGATTAAAAAAAATTAATCATCATTAATCGCCAGGGGCGGCTCTAGCTTTTTTGCTGCCCCAAGCACGGCAGTCAGGCAGCCTTCGGCAGCACGCCTGCGGGAGGTCCCCGGTCCCGCGGATTCGGCGGCATGCCGAATTACCGCCGAAGCCGTAGGACTGGCGGACCTCCTGCAAGTGTGCTGCCGAAGGCTGCCTGACTGCCGCCCTCTCAAGGACCGGCAGGGCGCCCCCCGTGGCTTGCTGCCTCAGGCACGCGCTTGGAGTGCTGGTGCCTGGAGCCGCCGCTGCCCAGAGACGTGACTGGAGCAGAAGCTGCCAAGGCCAAAGCCCTGAGCCCAACGTTGGGCTGATGCAGCGCACTCACTTCTGCATTGCCTCTGCAGGTGCATCTGATATCCCCACGGAGAGGAAGTCCTGTCCCCAGCCCGGCAGACAAACAGCTAGGAGACCGCTACTGGGTTCTCTGGCTGGGGGGATCCCAGCAGGACAGGGAGATCGGATTTCACGGGGCAGGGCTAATTCGATCTAGCCAAGAAAGACACAACAAGAACCAACAGCTGTCAGCTGCAGCCAGAGCAATTCAAATAAGAAGCAAGGCACCCATTTTTGACAGTGAGAGAGACTAGCCACTGGAACAAATTCCCCAGGGGAGAGCTGGAGTCTCTGTTTCCTGGTGTCCTACCATCACAACTGGTTGTCATTCTGGAAGGGGCCTTTTAGTGAGTTACAAGCAATTGGGCTTAATAGGGTGCTGAGAGTGTGACATTTCATAGCCCGTGAAATAGAGGCCAGATTAAGAGATTGAATTGTTTCACAACTGATGCCTCTATGAAAACTCAGTATGGGGTGAGGAACAGACTCTGCTGTTTTACTGGGTGGCCTGGTTGCTCTCCAGAATCAGTAATGAGCAAGTGGGGAGATCCGGGGTGCAGCTCAAACATCCAGCCGGGCTGGCCGGGGGCAGTCATCAGGCCTGCCAGGGAATGGTGAGTGTGGCAATGACTTCACAAAGGCCTCTGGCAGGAACTCAGCCTATTGG
>NW_020673380.1:0-3335 GCF_002925995.2 Terrapene triunguis | reverse complement strand
CTGTGTGAGAGCAAGGGGGAGACCTTTATGGCGGGGTGGGAGCTAGAGGCAAATAGCCTGGCTGCTGATTACGTCCAGCCAGACAGCCGGGCGATTAGAAGATCCCAGCGGGACGCCCTGTGCATCCGGGAGGCTTTGAAAGCTAGGTTCCTGAGTGAGCAGGGCAACCTGTGACTTTTCAGTTTGTGGACAGAAAAGCTGAACCTGCCCCCGTTTCTTTACCCAGTTCATTTTCACTATACTCTCCAGTTACATACCCCCTTCACCCTATTCCCCTTTCCAAAAAATAAAATCATTTCTATTTTGTTAATGAACACCGTTGTCTGTATTGCTGTTTTCGCGGGAATGTTTTAAACCGGGGACGCAGACTGTGGCGGGGGGCGGGTTTAGTGTTCTGATGCAAATGATGCTTCTAAACTCCCGGAATGACAGGCTCCGCACTGGTGGACTGGTTATTTCAATGGAGAACATGAAAAACACCTCCCAGACTGACCAGGGTAACCAGTGACTGCACTGTGTATGTGTCCTGATGCTGGACCTGACACCGCCTCTGTACCCTGCTAAAGGTCACTGTCCTGTCCAATTACCAAGCCCCTTCCCCCCCTCCAGACAGACTCTCCGTCAAAAGAACATGACTGAAACAGTAATGAACAGAAACAAACATTTTATTGTGAACCACACATGAAACGTGGGGGTGAAACTTGGACGGGGGCTTGTGTGAGGTGGGTAGGAAAGGACTTATCAAATTTTGGGGAATGTCAGCCTTCTAGTGCTAGAGCAGTCTGCAGGGGTTGACTGAAAGTTTTAACGGCCCTTGCCGCCCCTCCTTCTTTGGACTTTGGGTGAGGGTGGTGTGGGACTTGGTGGCGGGTGAGGGCGGTTAGAGATAGACTGCAGCGGGGCTCTGTCCTCCTGCCTCCGGTCTTGCAGAACATCCACAAGGCGCCGGAGCGTGTCCGTTTGCTCCCTCATTAGTCCAAGCAGCTTTTCAGTAGCCTGTTGGTCCTCCTGACGCCACCTCTCCTCCCGTTCCATGACTGCTCGGTGCATTTGTGACAAGTTCTCCCTCCACTGTGTCTGCTGGGCTGCCTGGGCTCGGGAGCAGCCCATTAGTTCTGAGAACATGTCTTCATGCGTCTTCTTCTTCCTCCGCCTAATCTGCGCTAGCCTCTGGGAGTGTGCTGACAGGCTGGGTTGGGAGACAGTCGCAGATGTGTCTGTGTGAATTGTAAAAAGGGAGTGAATTCCTGAGACAGATAAATGAAATTGTACACAAAGAACCTAGTCTTTCTCTGTGAACAAGACCATGCACTGCACCTCTCACATGCGCACTCAGGACAAGGTCGAATTTTCGGCCGTCGCCTTCAGTGCCTGTGGACTTGCGGTGGTCTTGGAGTGATCTGAGAAGCGTGGCTGGAGACCTGAACTTCTGGAGCGGGCAATCATGGTAAGCCGTAGACTTGTGGCTGCTTAAAACTCTATTAGTAGCACTGGCCTCCTGTCACATTGAAAGCAATGCCAGTCTCTGCTGCCAGCAATCAGGACAGCATCAACTCTGCCCCTGTCCCACCCCCTCGCGGCTGTCCCAGGGAAAGATCCCTGTATGCTGCCCCTCTCCCTCCACCGCGTGGCTGTAAAGCAGTCCCAATACTAACATTCCCCTCCCTAATTCAAAGCAGGGCGTCATGAGCGACATCACCCTCCTGAGGATCTCGGACACCCAGAAGGAACGCATGCTGAGGGAAAGCATGCAGAAACCGGGGCCGTATGCCGCCATGCTATGTCGAGCCATGATCCCGGAGTACTTGATTGTGGCGTGGCGGGGACACGTATGCTACCACGGAGGGCCCAGTAAGATCGCCCTACCCCGGAACCTGATAAACAGGCTGGAAATCTACCTCCACGAGACCTACGAGGAGTTCTCCTACGAGGATTTCTCATCAATCCCCGGCCATATTGACCGGATTTTCGCCTAGGTGCACTGGGACTATAGAGTGGAGCGTCTTGGGCCGCAGAATCATGAAGTACCGGACATTGTAAAAAAATTTTTAAATACTTGGGACTAAATTGTGAAGAGCCTAAGACAGACAAATCATGAGAAACCCTTTGTTACCATTGTAAATATTCCAGTTTTGTACCAGATAATTTTTTACTTGTTTACAGCACTTTGATAAAAACACATTGTTAATAGTATGAATATTCCCGTTCTGTTCAAAATAAATGTTTACATGTTTACAGCACTTACTGCTTGATCCTTCCCCTGATTCTGTGTCCGGGGTAAGGGATGGGGACGGTTGGTACGGGATCTCGGTAAGGGTGATGAAGAGCTCCTGGCTGTCGGGGAAATCAGCGGTGCCAGCGCTGTCGACTGCCTCGTCCTCCTCATCTCCTTCTTCATCTTCCCCGTCTGCTAACATGTCCGACGAGGAACCGGCCGCGGACAATATCTCATCCTCAGAGTCCACGGTCACGGGTGGGGTAGTGGTGGCGGCCGCACCCAGGATGGAATGCAGTGCCTGGTAGAAACGGGATGTGTGGGGCTGGGATCCGGAGCGTCCGTTAGCCTCTTTGGTTTTTTGGTAGCCTTGTCTCAGCTCCTTGATTTTCACGCGGCACTGCGTTGCATCCCGGCTGTAGCCTCTCTCTGCCATGGCTTTAGAGATCTTCTCGTAGATCTTAGCATTCCTTCTTTTGGAGCGCAGCTCTGAAAGCACGGACTCATCGCCCCACACAGCGATGAGATCCAAGACTTCCCGATCAGTCCATGCTGGGGCCCTCTTTCTATTAGATTGCACGGCCATCTCTGCTGGAGAGCTCTGCATCGTTGCCACTGCTGCTGAGCTCACCACGATGTCCAAACAGGAACTGAGATTCAAACTGCCCAGACAGGAAAATGAATTCAAATTTTCCCGGGGCGTGGCTGGTCAGAGCATCCGAGCTCGGACTGCTGTCCAGAGCGTCAACAGAGTGGTGCACTGTGGGATAGCTCCCGGAGCTATTAGCGTCCATTTCCATCCACACCTAGCCTAATTCGATATGGCCATTTCGAATTTAGCGCTACTCCTCTCGTTGGGGAGGATTACAGAAATCGATTTAAAGAGAGCTCTATGTCGAACTAAATGGCTTCCTGGTGTGGACGGGTGCAGGGTTAATTCGATATAACGGCGCTAAATTCGACATAAAAGCCTAGTGTAGACCAGGCCTAAGAGATGAACAAGCATTGACCCCTCAAACCATTGTTCTCTGTCTGTGGAAGCAGACAGTTCAGGGCCAAGTGAGTAATTTAAAGCCACAAAGTAACTTCATATTCTTCATTATGAGAGAAGCTTGACAGT
>NW_020673379.1:0-3487 GCF_002925995.2 Terrapene triunguis | reverse complement strand
GGTGGTTTGTAAGCAGATGGGATGTGGATCTGCTGTCAGTGCCCATGGCCGGGCTCATTTTGGAGAAGGATCTGGACCAACTTGGCTGATTGTTGATTGTGATGGTGACAAGTCAGCTCTCTGGGACTGCAAACATAGAGGATGGGGTAAAATCACCTGCCTTCATTATTATGATACTGGAGTGATCTGCTCAGGTAAGAACTCAGCAAACCGGCCCCGGTAGGAAACTCCCCATGAGGGAGAAGGGACTGAACCCATGTGTGACATTTCTGGTGACTCAGAGCTGGAGGGTGCCCTGCTCTGAGGTCTGTGTGGAGCTGACCAGTCTCTCCCTGAGCTCCCCTGGGCAGACTGGGGATGAGCAGGCTGTGCCATCCTCTGGGCAGGTCAGGCAGCTGTCATGGAGTAAGGGTGGGGGGGGGGGGCATCCCCATTAGCAGGTCTGTGCTGGTAGGTGCTTGTGTATAGAAGCCCAGTGTCTCCCCAGGGCAGCAACAGCAGCTGTGACCCTGCCTGTGGCTGCTGGAGCTGGAGACGGGGGGGCGAGTGCTGTGGAGCTTTCCCCAGAGTTCCCTGAGGCAGCAGGGGAGGAGCCCTGAGCCTGACCATGGCAAGGGGGAGGGGCCAGAACAGCTAGGGGTAGGTGCAGGGGGCAAAAACTGGCTATACTGCACCACACAGCTCCCTCCTTCCCTGAATCTCCCTGCAGGGTCAGGCAGGAAACTCCCACATGGTGTGTAGCTCTTTGTTCCGCAGCTCACCTGGCTGCCTTCCCATGCAGGGTGGGCTAGATTTACCCCCCAGGGTAATGTCATGAAGACTACACCTGGATCGCTCTGCACTCTGCATTTGGAAAATAACTGTGTATGTATAACCTGGCTTCATCAAACTGGTGCTGTTAAAATGGCTGTGTTTGCACACAGGTCTAAAAAGAGTGACTAATGCACTGTTAAAAACAGCCCAGATACAAGTAATACTAAGCCCTGGTCTACACTACAGAGTTAGTTTGATGTAAGGCAGCTTACTTCGACCTAATTCCATAAGGAACTACACTAAAATGTAGCTCCTGCCAATGTAACTTGCCCACTACACCGACATAATAACTGCACCTCCATGAGAGGCGTAGCACTTAGGTCGATGTAGTTAGGTCGACGCAGTGTCAGTGTAGATGCTGCATTGCTTACATTGACTGAAGCCATCCCACAATGCTCCACACTGACAGTTAAATCCATGCAAGCATGGGCAGCGGGTATGGCAGGCCAGGGGAAGCTGAGCTTCCCTAAACCAGTGGTCTCCAAACTTTTTTGATCGCGCACCCCTATCAGTAAAAAATTTTGGAGCATGCACCCCCAATATATGTCTATTTATTTATTTATAAATTATATACATGTACTACTCTGCTAATATATTATGTACATTATAAAACATACACAAAAAATAGAAATTAAAAAAAGGATGAGATAAAGATGAAATAAACAATATTTTTTTTAAAAAAATTTTATTTATTAATGGTACAAAAAACCTTTTTGCTCTCATAAAATTATTATTAATAATAATATTTTTAGTGAGAGCAATGTGATTGAATATGCTTCATTATTTCTGAAAATCTTGGTTTAACACTTTGTGATACAGCGATTTGAAGGTCTGGATTAGGGTTAGGGTGCGTGAGGGGGCTCAGAGTGGGGGTGCAGGGTCTGGGAGGGACGTAGGGTGCAGGAGGACGCTCAGGGTTGGGGTGCGGGAGGAGGCTAAGGCTGGGGCAGGCAGGAGGTGCAGAGCACTTACCTAGGGCAGCTCCTGTTTGGTGCAGGGGCTCTGCAGGTGGCTCTGCGCAGTGCAGCACTGCTCCCATGGCCACGATTCTGGGAGCCACAATTCTGGGAGCTCCCCGCCCCCTTGGGCAGGCAGGGCCACCCAGTGGCTTTAGGGGCTGCAGTGCCCTGGGCTAAGGGGGCCCCGGGGCCCTGTCCTGCAGCTCTAAAGCCCCTTTTGGAATACGGCCCTGCGAGCACAGGCTGGAGGACTCACGGGGAGCAGCGGCAAACGCGCAGTCAGCGGCTGGAGAGAAGTGGCGCTTTCCCCTTCAAAGCTGGCCGGAAAGAAGCAGCGCTTTGAAGGGGAAAGCACTGCTTCTTTCCGGCCGCTGGCTGCGCGGCTGCCCCTGCTCCTCCACGGGCTGGAGGACTCAGGGCCGCATTCCAAATGGGGCTTTAGAGCTGCAGGCCAGGGCCCCGGGGCCCCCTTAGCCCCGGGCCCTGCAGCCCCTAAAGCCCCTGAGTTCCGGGTGGCCCTGCCTGGCTGGGGGGGGGCAGCTTCCCCGCTCACTCGCTCCCTCCCTCCTCCGGCCGCCCTTTTTTTTTTTCTCCGGTGGCGCTCCTCCTGCCACACCGCCCTTTTGCTCTGGCGGCACTCCTCCTGCCGCGCCCCCCAATGGATCGTCTTGCACACACCCAGGGGTGTGTGCACCCCACTTTGGAGACCACTGCCCTAAAAAGCCAAGCATGGCCTCACCCACGTTCCGCCCCGAAACCCCTCCTGCTTCCTGCCACTTTCCCCTGGCCTCAGTCCAGGGAGGCTGCTCCTCTTCCCCAAGGTGGCTAAGGGAGGGCTTGTGTGTGCCAGCCTGAGGCCCGGGACTCAGGGCAGTTGGGGCCCCCGGTAATCTCGTGAGGATGTGCACCACCAACACAAGGAGTGTAGTGTGGACACACAAAAGCGATTTAATTACTGCGGCGGCTATACATTCACATAACTTAGGTGAACTACATTTTGTACTGTAGACTTGCCCTTGGTGTAGGAACATTGGTAGCTGCAGCTGGCTGAACAGCGATAACACCTCTTTGTTCTGATTAGCTCAGTTTGCACCTCTCTGCTACTCCCTGATCACCACCATTGGTGAGATCACATCTGATCACTGGGGTCAGTGCTCTGTGTGTCTCCCCCTCACATCCTGCCACTCTCTTACCATCCTCAGAAGCTGTGGGGGAGGTCACCCTTCCCCTGTGCCCTCTTGGCCCTGTATCAGAACACAGGGGCCACAGTCACCATATGCCCTCCCCCCTCAGAAATATGCTGGGCACAGTTGGGGACTCCTCAACAGGCCCTAAAATGGAGTAACCCTCAGCACATGGAGATGCATTGGCTCCCCTCTCAGTCCTGTGCCAGGCTCAGCACTGGTGCATGGATTTACCGGGGCCAAGGTGAAGGGTCTCTCTCTGGGCTTGATTCTGGGTTTCCCGTGTGCAGTGAGCTCTGCTGCTGCAGTGTCTCAGCTGAGGTGTCACTGACTGAGCTGGACCATCCTTATTTCCACTGTTTCTATACCTGAAATGCACAAGTGCAGAGAGGAGCTCATTTGCATAATGGGAGGAGCCAAAATTGGGAGCCTGGCAGCCACACCCCCATTCCCTAGTAGGCCTATAAGCAGCCGCAGCTCTGGACTTGTAAACCCTGAACTTCTGGGCCTATTGGTGCTGCTTGGAGGATT
>NW_020673378.1:0-1441 GCF_002925995.2 Terrapene triunguis | reverse complement strand
CTCGTTTCCGACCCATCTCCCAGGTCTCCATGTTCCCCACTTACCTGCGGGCTTTGCTCACCTGTCCCCGTCGAACCTAGTTTAAAGCCCTCCTCACTAGGTTAGCCAGTCTGTGTCCAAATAGGGTCTTTCCCCTCCTCGAAAGGTGAACACCATCTCTGCCTAGCAGTCCTTCCTCAAATAGCATCCCATGGTCTAGGAAGCCAAAGCCCTCCTGGCGACACCATCTTCGCAGCCAGGCATTCACCTCCATGATGCATCTGTCTCTGCCCGGGCCCCTACCTTTGACAGGAAGAATCTAAGAGAATACCACCTGCGCTCCAAACTCCTTCACCCGTACTCCCAGAGCCCTGTAGTCACTCTTGATCCGCTCAGTGTCACACCGCGCAGTATCATTTGTGCCCACATGGATGAGTAGCATGGGGTAGTAGTCAGAGGGCTGGATAATCCTCGACAATGCCTCCGTAACGTCTCGGATACGGGCTCCCGGCAGGCAGCATACCTCCCGAGATGAAATGTCAGGGCGACAGATGGGCGCCTCCGTCCCCCTCAGCAGAGAGTCTCCGACCACCACTACCCTACGTTTCCTATTCGCAGTGGTGGCAGCAGACCTCCCAGCCTTAGGGGTACGAGGCTTCTCCTCCTTTACTGTAGGGGGTAATGCCTTCTTTCCTGTATCAAGAAGAGCATAACGGTTACCTATTACCACAGCGGGAGGGTTCGGAGCAGGGGTGGAGCACTGCCTGCTGCCAGAAGTAACCAGCTGCCAGTGTCCACCCTGAGCCATCTCCTCCTCCACCAGTGGTGTATCAGAAGTCCTGTGTCCTGGGACAGCTACCTCATCTGTCTCCACATGGACACTGTCCAGGAATTGCTCGTGGATTCGGATGCTTCTCAACCTAGCCACCTCCTCCTGTAGCTCTCCCACCTGCTGCCTGAGAGATTCCACCAGCAGGCACCTTTCACATTGGATGGTCCCCCCAGCCTGGATATCAGTAAGTGGAAATTGCAAGTTACAGTCTCTGCAAAACCACACCAGGATCTGGGTAGAAGCATCCATGCTCAGGCGCTCTGTCTGGCTACAGGCGCAGGTGGAGGAGACAGAAGCAGTGCTGGCACAGGTGTTGCGGGTCTTCCTAACCATCGTAAGCCTCCCTCTGTCAAACTCCCGTCTGCAGCCCCCTGTCCGCAGAGGCTTCTAGGTTTTAAACCTTCCTTTGAAGCTCACAGCTTCCAACTGTCAGCCACAGCACACGGTCCTTCAAACAACCAAACAAACAAACAGACCCAAAAGGGTGCTGTATTGCTCCTCCTTCACCTGGAGAACTCCCTTGCGAAACTCCCTGTTAGCAGCCCCTGGTCGCAAATGCAAACCAGAACAGACTCAGTCCTGGGCTCCTTATTGATTGTAATGGAAGTGTTGCCTGAGTGAAGGCCTTGG
>NW_020673377.1:0-4934 GCF_002925995.2 Terrapene triunguis | reverse complement strand
TGAGGCTGGATTCACATGTAGGAAAATGGCAATTCTAGATGCAGAGTCGCACTGGACAGGGACTCTCTGGGTCCAGTCACATCAGACTGTACAACAGGATGAATGAATCCCCAAGTAGGTGCTGTGGTTCCCTATAAGGGCAGAGTGCTGAGGCTTTGTGTGTTGCATCTTCTACAATGAAGCTCTGCACATCTTCAGCCTGAGAGCAGCCCTGGAATGTTTTATTGGGAGGAGTTTGGTCAAATTTACAGAGCTTTAGAGTTTCTATTGTATTTCCACTGCATAGATTCCAACCAATCATCATCTATTTCCTGCTCCTGGGCTTATTGAAGGTTCTCCTCTTCCTGTGCATAGTCTGTGCTGTGATCTGGATGAGCGTACGCTACAGGAGGAGCCACAGGGAGATGGTGCCAGACAGACAAGGTGAGAGCGTCCAACATTCCCACTATGGAGTGCCACACTCCATGGAATGTTCTCAGTCTTCTCTTGAACACCAAGGGCTCAATTATAGCTTTACTGTGAGCAGAGTAAGGGGCAAGGAGTTGTTGCATTGCCCCTGGAGCACCCTGGGAGGCAGATCATTACTGCCCAAGTTACACTGTCCCTTCTGTTCTCCCCCTTGCTTCAGGGATGGAGCAAACCGCCAGATCTATAACTGATGTGGAGAACTTCCAGTGGTGAATCGGCTCAGCTACACTGCCAGGTTCATTGTGGAGGTGGAGCCAATGATCCACCCATTCCCCAACCTTTACTTTCTTCCTGTCCTGTGCTCTGCTGCGTCTGCTTCCTCTCTTGCATGGATACCTAAGTTACACCCCCTTATGCCCCTCTGGTGTACTAGCAGGGCCATGATTTGATGGAAACCTTTACATAGGACTGTGATGTGTCTGTGTGTGAATAGGGAGACATCCTCGCTGCTCTATAGCCCTGCTCAGGAATTCATAGAACCAGACTCACCCCACGATGGCTATGAACAAAAAGCTCCCAGCATGAAGTGTTTCTCCTCCAGCCACTGGTGGTGTCATTGTTTTCCTTGCAGCTCATGAACTGCCTCTTTGCTAGTTCTTAGAAACAGATTGGAACCAGCAGAAGGAGGATTCATTTTCCAGCTTTGTGCAAGTATCCCACACCATGGGCCTGATTTTCTTCTCATGTCCAGTGAAGCTATTTCTCACCCCTGTTCTCAGAGGATGAAGTCTGCTGGAGGTGTCTGACTCGATGTTTCCCAGGCTATGGTATCTAGGTTCTTAGCAGAGTGTTGGAAAGCCGAGGGCCAAATTCATGCCTGGTGTAAGCAAGTGTAACTCCACTGAAGTCCCAGAGCCAAACACAGTGTCAGAGCCGGCAGTGACAGAGGCTGCCCCTGCATCAGCTGGGCTCTACATAGTCACAGTGACCTCAGGTGAAATGCAGGAGCTGCTAGCAGGTGTTCTCCAGAAGAGATCCTGTAGCTGGAATTCCCTCTCTTCCTTGATCCGGAGTGTCCCAGACCTGTTGACACTGCAAAGGCCATCTCATTTTCCAGGCTTCCAGGGAGGTGGGGTGTAGAACTGGGATTTATGCATCAAGGCTCGGGATCACACTAATTGAATCACATTTTTTCCTATAGCAAAGACATTTATGAAAGAAAACAGACACAACTGCACAGGGAGACAGACTTCCACACAGCTTGAGTCCCAGCTTGTCTGCTTGCTTACCCAGCCCCACACCCTCTCTGGGACAATGTACAGTTCACACAGACACCTACTGGGAGAATGATGTAACTGCAAGCACACATATTATTGTATTATATTCTTTTTAACCCTTTCCTAGATTTGGGGAGGCTGCTGTGTTTATTTTTGTTTGTACTAGTTTGTTTGCTGTGACCGTCTCACTACTACTGCCCGGGTTGCTGTTAACAGATTTCAAGTATTTTTTCATTGTGTCTGCATCTTTCTTCATTGCAGTCATTCTCTCAGCTTTTCGTTTCCTGTTCTGTGCACCTGACATCTTCTTTTTAGGTACTGGCCACATTGTTTCCTTTCAAATTTCCTGAAATACATTAAAAAAACCCAAACAAACAAAAATACGTTTCTCACACTATGTCACATCACATGATTTGGGCAAAAACAATTGCAACTTCAATATGCTGCACAGAACAACAGATCTTTCTGGATAGAACTTGTCTCTTATCTGCTCTAGCCAGCTGATTTAATAAAATGCCATGAGAAAGGATCATTTATGGATAGGCTTTCCTTCTTGCTGGTGTGTATTGCAGAGTTAACAAACTGGATAAAGACTTATTTTACTCGTTTTGTTTTTGGATTTGTAATTTTTTTTTTAAAGGAGGTAAGTGATCTAAAGCAGAAGTTCTCTCCCTCTAGCATTCCAGAGGACGGACTCTGCATCATCTACTACAGGGATTGCCACTCTCCATAGCTGTGGAATTGGAGTCTCGAGAGATTAGGGGACAAGGCGCGTTCTTGGGGTACATGAAGGAAGCTGCTCAGTCTTTTGCTCCCCTGAGTTCAGGGTCGGCTCTTGTCTCTGCCCCTTGCAAAGGGAACTGTCATTATCAGTCCTTCTTGGCACAACACGTCCTTTAAGAGCTACCTGGGGACTGGATTATTTTAGATTAAACATTTACCCTAAGAGATGATGCACAGAAGGAAGACACTATTTTTGAATGGCATCAGATTGTGACATGAAACACCGGGTAAAAAAATTGAGTGGGTCACTCACCCGTCAGTGGGGTTCTTCCCCCCCAATCTGAGCTGCTCTGCAGAACCACTGTAGGGATATTAAAGAAGGTACTAACAGTGATTCCCCCAAGTGACAGTGACCCCCCCATAATTTGTCCCCCACACTTTAAAATCCAACAGTTTCACCAAGTACAAAAATCTCTTGGGTCTTCTGTTAAAACTTGTAAGCTACTGTCTGTAGAAACCATTGATTGTATCTGTCCTGTGAAAGATACTTTATTACTATGTAAAACTTACAAACAAGTTAATTGACTTTGTTCTTGAAGTAATTGATACAATGTAAACAAACGCTATAAGCCGTTAAGTGACTTTCACTTCATTGTAACAGCAACGGCTCCTAGAAACAGACCCCCACCCTCTGCGATTAAAGGGCCGGGAGTCTCAAATGAATTAGCACACACCCCAAAAGTGGTGGAGACAGTAAATTAAAATATGGTTAAGATATGAAATGCATGTTGATGAATGCTTGATGTACATGAATGGTTAGGGAGGAGCCAGCCTAGAAAGGGAGTATCCATCGGCCGAAGAATGTGTCAAGTAGGACCACCAGACAACCCCCGAAGGGTAAACTGGGATCCACCCCATCACCTGGAAGGATGAGAAACACAAACTTTGGACAGTGTGGAGCCACCAGGAATGTGCCACTTTGGACAGGAATGTGCCATCTGCTGACTGAGTCAGCAACAGCAGGATGAAACAGCTCCCATAGACTAACATAGGAATTAATTCCTATAAGAATGGACTCTAAAGATTGAGGATTTTGAGTCTCTGGTTCTGCTGCCAGCCTCCAGGAGCATCAGGTGCACCTGACACGGACTCGGCTGCAGCCTCATGACCAAGATACCTGGCCAGTAACTTGGCATGAGCAACTTCTAGGCTGGTAACTATAACATCTATACAGAACTTGAATGAATGACTGTGTGAATGAATATATGTGTGTGTAAGGAATAAGTAGTGATAGAAATAGGTAGTCAAACAATGTTGTTTACTTTTATCTTTTGCTTTATCATATTTACAATAAATGTGGCATCTTTGCCTTATCCCTCTTAATAAGATCCTGCTGGTTTTTATTCTATTGGTATAACACCACTGGCAGCTCCCTTAGCTTCTGCTGCAGCTGCACTTGTCTCTTGTTCTTGGCCTGCAGCTCAAGGCGGGCTCCGTGCTGTCGGACGGGGCCTGCATCTTGCCCGAGCCCATGGCCCTTCTGCAGCCCTCTGGTCACTCCTGACCCAGTTCAGATTTTGGTGGGGATGGGGGAAGCAACTTTCACCGTGGTTCCAGGGGATACTTAGGCACTTTACTATACACACACAAATCCACAAATATTTCCATCAGTAATAATTACATTATTTACAGCTAGGGAAAGCAAGAAAACTGCTGCTTGAGAACTTGTTAGAGTCAAAATTCAGTGATATAAACTTCTGAATTGGGCCTGTTACAAATGGACTAGTGAACGAATAGTTAAATCAACAAATCCTTTCTGGTTTTAGGATATTTATTTTGTATATCTTGACATGGGATATTGACATGTAGTGGTTTTTGCTGTTTTGTTGTAGTCATGTTGGTACCTGGATATGAGAGCCACAAGCTTGAACTCTTTGATCATGTGATTTTTGAATGCTTGAAGTTGGCAGTCCTGGGTTTGCACCTGTTCAGCTCTAATCGCTGTAGTTATGTCCACCGCTAAACCTCAGTGTAGACAAAGTCTTAGCATCACAGTCAGTAAAACTGTGACCCAGCTTTTCTCTCAGTGATTGTGACATTTCCTTTAATCATGCTTCTCTTTGGAAAAAAAAGAAGCAAACACCAATCACCAGAGAATGTAGGTTCAGCAACTTCTTTCTGTGGTCAAACAGCAGCCTTTTCAAAGTGAAGTGGGGTGCGGCAGCTGATAGATCTAAAAACTTGACACCATAGAACTGGTCAGTGAGGCTTGGAGTTTCATTTTCAACTCTCACAAAAGGAAGAGGGTCCCTGCGATCTCCTGGAGAACCCAGATCTACCAGAGGAGAGATTCACCGGCTGAGGGAACCAGGATCATGAGGATTTTCTCTGTTTTGCTTTGGATTCTTTTCCCAGGTGAGAGTGACATGGTCTTTTTGTGGATCACTAGAAATACAATGCAAGTATTGGATTTGTACAGGTTACAAGCTTCGCCAGCTTCACCAAAGGTTTCAAAAAAATGGAAAA
>NW_020673376.1:0-3400 GCF_002925995.2 Terrapene triunguis | reverse complement strand
AGCAATGACTCCACATCTTAACATCTATAATTAGTGAGAATTGTCTTATCCTTCCCCTCATTTATATAGTTCCAACGGTGCTTTTACGAGAAGGATGGAGGTAGGGTGACCAGATGTCCCGATTTTATAGGGACAGTCCCGATTTTTGGGTCTTTTTCTTATATAGGCTCCTATTACCCCCCACCCCCTGTCCCGATTTTTCACAATTTCTGTCTGGTCACCCTAGATGGAGGCAAGATCCCTGCTTGGAGACTCTACAATCTCTGCAGACAATGAACTGGTGAAAAATGTAAAGCCCATTATTCCCCTCCCTATAGTTCTTTGTCTGCTATTCCTGCCTCCTCAACCACAGCAAAGAGTCAAGGAAGACGCTTTTTATTAGGGAAAGAAGGAACACTGAGACAGATATAAGTCAGATACAGATTGGCAAAGTGTGAAAAGGGGGATAGTTCTTCAGCGGCTGATGTTTCAACTCTTTTTCCTTTAAGGCTGAGCTCTCCACAATCAGCCATTGAACCATCACTGGCAGCTGAAGATCCTTATTTTACCCCAGACGAACCTCATATTCTGGAGTGCGGCTTTTCTGAATGACAACTGACCATCATCTTCCCCGCAGTGAGTATTCAGAGTCTCAGCCATTCTTCTGAGTGTACCTCAGAAATGGGTTTTCTATTTGCCAATTTGTACAGGGCTTTGGATCCTGAAAACGAAAATTCAGAACTAGAGCCTACAGCCATTCTAAGGAGGCACCAAACCCTGACTCACTCAGAGCATTATCTGAACTATGACCAGATCCAACAATTCTCTTTGAATGGAACTTGTCCTTTGCCAGCCTGCTAGTGCTGACTTATTAATATGTATGCAATGTTTATACAGAGTTCCTTATTCCTTGACTATGGTAGGAGGCAATGCCTCCTTTCCTTTATTGTAGGCTGTGGAAATACTACACAGGTTTTTGGGGTTGAGATCAGTATTATTTTCAGAAATGTTGTGGGGCCCAGACAAGTTCTCCTCATCCCTTAAACTTATTTACACTGTCCGATTGGTAGCAGTATATCTGTTCCTTTTATTGAACAGCTCAGTTCCAAACGGCGAATCTGCCTTTCTTCTAGTTCCCTTGTAGGAGAGAAGACACCAGTGATAGAATCCAGAACCTTCATCAACGGCAATCAGGAAACAACACAAACGAAAAAATACTTGTCCTATATCTCCAAACCCAGGCATCCTAGTAGTACAAAACTAGTGAGGACAAAGATTAGGAATCCTTATTTAGAGCTCATAAGTAGTTAAACCTAACCAAAACTCAGAGCTGAAAATGAAAGTTAAGTGAGTTCAGGGTTCAGCAGGAAAGAGGATTATTCCAGTCCCTTATACTGTATTTGGAAACTGCAGGTGCTGCAACTGAACAACATATTGCAACAAGGATCTACGTCATCTCTATTAACATGCTAAGAATGAGAACAAGTTAAGTTCCTGGAGCTTTATTCTGTCCATGGTGAGAGAGAGATGTTTCTACCCCCATACACAACAGATCATTCAAGAGAGGTTTATTCTCCCCCAGTGAACACTGGGAAGAGGTTTAGAGTCTCCAGCAAGACACTGATCAGAGGTTTCGTCCCTCCCAGAAGACAGGGATTTGGATTATCCATCACAGAGATATGGCCACAACTGTAGAAGCTCCCATAATGTCTAGCAATGCAGCATATGAGCTGCAAGAAAGCTTTGGTGCAGTTACTAGTGTGAGGTCAGGATAATAAGGACTACAAGACCATAATCTTAGGATGCAGCCTCAGATAATTCGACAGGACTCTCCTGTATTTCAGTTGCATGAATACCCTGTTTGCTGCCCATCTATTCTATCATTAAATACAAGGTTGGTGCCACAGCGTTAGGTGAGAAGGGAAAAACTCCTTCCCTGGCACAAAGGCAGAGCCTGTAGGTAGAAACACATCAAAGAGACTGACCCTGGACTTATTGCCCCCTGCAGGAGTGTGCACCAAAGAGATACATTTGGGGGCACCTGAAGTCTATCTGTGCTCTCTCTCCTGCACCCTCAAGGAGCGACATTACTGGCCACAATGATGAGGAGAGGAGAACCCAGCAACTACCTGGGGCAATTCCAACAAAAACATTAGTATCAAAGCAACATCTGTTTAGTCTGAACCTTTCAATTAGTATCTCAGGCTAGGTCTACACTACCCGCCTGAATCGGCGGGTAGAAATTGACCTCTCGGGGATCGATTTATCGCGTCCCGTTGGGACGCGACAATCGATCCCCGAATCGACGCTCTTACTCCACCAGCGAAGGTGGGAGTAAGCGCCGTTGACAGGAAGCCGCAGAGGTCGATTTTGCCACCGTCCATACAGCGGGGTAAGTCGGCTGCGATACGTCGAATTCAGCTACGCTATTCGCGTAGCTGAATTTGCGTATCTTAAATCGACCCCCCCCTGTAGTGAAGACGTACCCTCAGGTATCTCTGCTGTGGGAGATTATAGCATTGTCTGTGAACTTCTGCCCAAAGATCAGGGAGGGTGGAGGGGAACTGTGAACCCCCTGAACTCACACGGGGCCTATGGGTTCCCCCAAAGGAAGAATGAGGCAAGAGAGCTTAGGAGGAGGAAGAGGAGAGAAGTGAAAAGTAAAAACATGTCAGCTCTTAAATAAGTTTTGGACTTTCATTATGGTTCTCAATAATCACACTGCAGTAAGTAGCCAGTCCTCTGGCACCCACATCATATTTAGCTCTACTCTCTTATGCAATAAACACATTGTAAGTGTTTACCTCCTCCTTGCCAACCACCTGTACAGATTGCCCTGTGATCATTACAGATTTTGTAATGGAGGTGAGTTACCTAATCAAACACACACGCACCTCTTTAATAGTGTGGTATTAACTGATGTTAAATCTCACGCTGCAGTATTTTCAGCATACGGTGTCCTATCTGATAAAGATGTCAGCTGGCAGGCCAGGGCTGCCCAGAGGATTCAGTGGGCCTTGGGTCTTCGGCGGCGGGGGCCCCCGCCGCCGAATTGCTGCCAAAGACCCAGCACTTTGGCGGCGGGTCCCGGAGCGGAAGGACCTCCCCGCTGCCGAATTGCCGCCGAAGACCCGGAGCGGAAGAAGCTCAGGGGTCCCGGGCCCCGCGACAGTTTTCCAGGGCCCCCGGAGCGAGTGAAGGACCGCCAGGCTCAGGGCACAAGTAGTTGTTGGCTAAACCCTGCAAATGGTCAATGAACAAGGTAGATTATATGTTTTCCTCACACTGCCCCTTGTATTTCATAGTTTCAAAGAAATATTAAACAGTGCCTAGTTGCAAGAGTTCCACCAAACAGAGTTCTAGAATATTGCACATTCATTTCCTTTTTTTGCATGTGCAGAACCACTGACAAAGGCTGAAT
>NW_020673375.1:0-3632 GCF_002925995.2 Terrapene triunguis | reverse complement strand
AACCCGCCCCCCGCCACAGTCTGCGTCCCCGGTTTAAAATATTCCCGCGAAAACAGCAATACAGACAACGGTGTTCATTAAAAAATCGAAATGATTTTATTTTTTGGGAAGGGGAAGGGGGTGAAGGTTGTATGTAACTGGAGAGGATAGTCAAAATGGACTGGGTAAAGAAACGGGGGCAGGTTCAGCTTTTCTGTCCACAAACTGAAAAGTCACTGGTTGCCCTGCTCACTCAGGAACCTAGCTTTCAAAGCCTCCCGGATGCACAGGGCGTCCCGCTGGGATCTTCTAATGGCCCGGCTGTCTGGCTGGACGTAATCAGCAGCCAGGCTATTTGCCTCTAGCTCCCACCCCGCCATAAAGGTCTCCCCCTTGCTCTCACACAGATTGTGGAGCACACAGCAAGCTGCAATAACGATGGGGATATTGGTTTCACTGAGATCACAGCGAGTGAGTAAGCTTCTCCATCTCCCTTTGAGACGGCCAAAAGCACACTCCACCACCATTCTGCACTTGCTCAGACGGTAGTTGAACAGTTCTTTTTCTGTGTCCAGGGCGCCAGTATAGGGCTTCATGAGCCAGGGCATTAGCGGGTAGGCTGGGTCCCCGAGGATGACTGTAGGCATCTCCACATCCCCAAGAGTTATTTTGTGGTCTGGGAAGTAAATACCTTCCTGCAGCCGTCTAAACAGACCAGAGTTCCTGAACACGCGAGCGTCATGAACCTTGCCCGGCCATCCGACGTAGATGTTTGTAAACCGTCCCCGATGGTCCACCAGTGCTTGCAGCACCATTGAAAAGTAGCCCTTTCTATTGATGTACTGGCTGGCCTGGTGGTCCGGTCCCAGGATAGGGATGTGAGTCCCATCTATAGCCCCACCGCAGTTTGGGAATCCCATCGCGGCAAAGCCATCTATGATGACCTGCGCGTTTCCCAGGGTCACTACCTTTGGGAGCAGTACCTTGACGATTGCCTTGGCTACTTGCATGACAATAACCCCCACGGTAGATTTGCCCACACCAAAGTGGTTCGCGACTGACCGGTAGCTGTCCGGCGTTGCAAGCTTCCAGAGGGCTATGGCCACTCGCTTCTGGACAGTGAGGGCTGCTCGCATGCGGGTGTCCTTGCGCTTCAGGGCAGGGGACAGCAACTCACAAAGTTCGAGGAAAGTCCCCTTCCGCATGCGAAAGTTTCGCAGCCACTGGGATTCATCCCAGACCTGAAGCACTATACGGTCCCACCAGTCCGTGCTTGTTTCCCGGGCCCAGAATCGCCGTTCCACGATATCCACATGACCCATTGCCACCGTGATGTCCTGGGCGCTGGGGCTCGTGGTTTCTGACAGCTCTGTGCCACTCTCCGACTTCAGGCTCTCACGGCGGTGCCGTAGCCTCCTCGCCCGATTTCTCTGCATCTGCCTCAGGGAAAGGTGTATGATAAGCTGCGAGGTGTTGAGAACGGCCACAAGTGCAGCGATGGTCGCAGCGTGATCCATGATCGCAGTGCTGTGGCGTCCGCGCTGTCACTGACCAGAAAAGTGCGCGAACTGATTTCCCGCCGGCGCTTTCATGGAGGGAGGGAGGGCGTTAGTGACGGACGGATGACGACAAATTTTTTTTACCCAGAAGGCATTGGCGGCTCGACCCAGAATTCCGATGGGCAGCGGGGACTGCGGGAACTGTGGGATAGCTGCCCACAGTGCACCGCTTCCAATATCGACGCTCGCCCCGTTAGTGTGGACTCACAAAGTCGAATTACTGTCCTTAGTGTGTCCTTAGTGTGGACACACACGTTCGACTTTGCAATATCGATTCCACATATTCGATTTAAGTAAAATCGAATTACCCTCGTAGTGTAGACATACCCTAAGATAGATTTTAACATTATAGGGATGTTTTCCATATTTGGATATGGATTTCATTGCCTGGGCCAGACCCCTCCTGCTTCCAAGGTGGTAGTCCAAGGTTCAAAATTACACAGGAGGTTTTCACATCAGTTTTGGCTGTTTCAGTTGTTCTGTCCACACACCACAATCAGGGAACCAGAAAACTGTTATGAAGCTATTTAACAGAATACCCTAGGTTGGGCAAACATCACCCAGTCCCAAAAGACTAATGTAAAGTTAGAAAAAACACTTGTGAAACGCAGACAGTTCGATTGCATTGTTTCAGGCTGAATGCACAGTTCTCTAAGGAGATTTAGAGAGCCAGAAAGAAAGCACATCTGTTCATTTTCCCGCCAGTCAATGATACCCTCTCTCCAGATGGTTTCGCAATCACTGCAGTTAACACAGGAGGATGAGACTGGAACTCCTTGCTCCAAAATGGTTGACAGCCCTCCCCACCTTCCCACAACCACCATAAAAAGTTGCTGAGCTGAATGTGTTCATATGAACTGCAGTGAATTGATATCTGCACAGGAAAGAGCAAGGAGGAGTAAATAGCCACATAAAAGGCATTAGCATTACTGAGTGCGAATAAATCACTCAGCCACTGATGGGAAAGGAGACTGGTAAGAGTGAAAAGGAAAGTAAGATTGTCTCAGGGTAGGAAATTGCTTTCTTGTAAACACCCCCCAAGAGATGATTTTTTTTAAAGGTTGTTTATTTTAGTTAAATCTTTATCATCCAAATTAAAATAAGTGTAGACAAAGTACTTAAAAGTGGGTTTAATATTTCATGACTAACTTTGCCATTAGTAGCACCATGAGAATACTAGAGTGTTGCTTATGTGCATTAATTATGTAAAGAATTGCTCAGTGAAATCCTCATGAGATTCTAAGTTATACTGGGCCAGCCAGTCGCCCACCCTGCACTCCCTTACTGTGCTGCACTAGTTTCCCATACTGCAGACAGCAACATGGAGGACACAGGAGTCTCCATTCAGCCCCAGTTAGTCTATCCACTCCCATGCATGTAGCTGGAAGCAGGCAGCCACAGCCTTGGTTCCACCACCCCAATGCACCCGTCAGCGTACCCCTGTCAGCATCAGCTATAGGACTAGTGCAGAGGAAAACGAGAAGCAGACTGTGACTCTCCAAGTCACAATTCAATTCCTGGACTGCTCTTGGCACAGTGCAGTTACGTATGCAGGGCTTATAGCAAAGCCACTCTTGTCCCTAGACTAAGGTCTTGTCTACACTATAACCATTTGTAAGCATTATGATGCACTAGTGCTATGGAAGAAGGAAACTCTAGCATAGACAGGGGGCAGGCATTTTTACCACCATCTTTTTACACTACAGCTTCCTCCTTTTCCATCAGAGCAAAAAATGCTTCCAACTTTCCCTAGTACAGACAAACCCTAAGGCCTGGTCTACATGTAAATATTAGATTGACCTAACTACATTGCTAAGGGTTGTGAACAATTTCACTCTGCGTGACGTAGTTAGGCTGAACTAACCCCAGTGCAGATCCGGCTAAGTCAATGGACTAATTCTTCCACTGACCTTGCTACCAGCTCTTGGAGAACTGGATTAACTACATCAATAGAAAAATCTCTTCTGTTGATGTAGGAAGTGCCTACACTATGGCACGATGGTGGCACAGCTGCACTGCCATAGCTGCTACAGCTATGTTGTAGACGTGGCCTGAGCGCTGCGACTGCAAATGCAGTGGAGCTCAGTGAGTGAA
>NW_020673374.1:0-1014 GCF_002925995.2 Terrapene triunguis | reverse complement strand
AAAGAAGGCTTTTAATTAAAGAAAAAGGTAAAAATCATCTCTGTAAAGTCAGTATGGAGAATAACTTTACAGGGTAATCAAACTCAAAGAGCTCAGAGGACCCCCCTCTGTCTTAGGTTCAAAGTACAGCAAAACAAAGATAAACACTCTGGTAAAAGGTACATTTACAAGTTGAGAAAACAAAGTAAATCTAAGACGCCTTGCCTGTCTTTTTACTTACAAGTTTGAAATAGGAGAGACTTGTTTAGAAAGATGGGGAAAACCTGGATTGATGTCTGGTCCCTCTCAGTCCCAAGAGCGAACCACCCCTTAAAACAAAGAGCACACACAAAAGCCTTTCCCCCCCCAAGATTTGAAAGTATCTTGCCCCCTTATTGGTCCTTCAGGTCAGGTGTCAGCCAGGTTACCCGAGCCTCTTAACCCTTTACAGGTAAAAGGATTTGGAGTCTCTGTACACAGAGAGCTGTTACCCTTCCCTTTATAGTTATGACACTGGCGTTGCTCAAATCAGTGTCAGCAAAAATGGGAAACATGTAGAGAATTTCCCTAACGTAGACAGAGCCTAACAGCTGACACTAAACACCATTGCCAACACCAACACTAAACACCAGCACTACTATGCAGCCTCAAATTGAGGCTAAACAACAATTTTGGAATAATGGGTAGAATCAAATCCCACAGAGTTTGATGCTCTTATTGTCTTAACTTGGCAGCAGCCTCTTCTGTACAGCTGGTCAGAACTGCACACCACTTCTTTTCAGTGGTTATTGTGATTTATACTTGCATAGCATGTGTGCGCCACAAAAAAGTGTCTCAACCTCATAGTTTGTATGTTAACTGTACAGCATGAATCCCACACGTGAGTCCATTGTCAGGACTGGCTGTCAGGGAAACCTTCTGATTTTTGGAAAGAAAACACCATACTTCCTTATAGTGTTCCAGGCATTCTTTAGATGAGTTGTATTTAAAAAAGTCAGCTATTAGCCCAAAGTCTTTTGCAAGGTATTTAGATGC
>NW_020673373.1:0-20247 GCF_002925995.2 Terrapene triunguis | reverse complement strand
TGGATCTATTCTACTAGTAGAGTTGGGTCTATTCTACTGTATTCTGAACTAGTACAGGATGGTCTATTCTAATCTATTCCTTTCTATTCTAAACCAGTACAGGTGGGTCTATTCTATTCTGTTCAAAGCACAAATAAGGATCTCATCACAGTTGATACTGAACTACCCAGTGAAATTAGGAAATAGAATATTTTAATTGAGATCTTTCTACTAACTGACATAGTCAATTACCATATTTCTGTTGAGCTAGAATGCTGAAATTTGAGGACATTAATTGGCTGCTGAGGCCAAAATGAGATCAAATTTGAATTTGACTTTTCAGTCAATGGTCATCAAAAGCTCATCAGTATTTTCATCTCCCCCTTGTTCTCTCCACTACATCCAACTCACTTCCTGGACCTGGCATAACCCGAAGAAATCTTGACTACTGCTCTCCAGCTCTAACCCTATGGTCAGGTTTATCTCCCAGATCCAAGAAGAGAACCCAGGGGTCAGGAATCAGGGCCTGCAGCAGATCGAGTCTCCAGGCAGCCTCATCAGTACAGCTGGCCTGCAGCAGGGTGCCTGATTAGCCACCCCACCTGATTGGCTGCAGAGGCCAGCAGGCTGGCTCCTAAGCCAGCAGCTAGAGCAACTCACTACCTTGCCATGCTCATGCTCATCACTGAGCCTGTTTATGTGTTAACGTGTTCCTGCTGCTCCTGCCTCACACCCAGAGTTGCCTGTGTCCTACCCCGGCCTTGAACCCCTCGTTGTCTGCTCACTCCAGTTCCTGCCCTCTGCTTTGCCCCCTGGCTTTGGCGCCGAACTACTGATGCTCGCCCCGATCACTAGGTGTCTGGCCTGCTCAGACTACTATGCTAAAACACCCTTGTCCCGGTGGGCTGACACCAGGAGACTTGGGATTTCCTTTCTTTGGAGGCTAGACAAATACCCAAGTCATCCCGTTTCCCAGGTATCCTCCTCATGTTGACCCAATAAGTCTTGGAGCTCTGGGGAAATTCCAGAAGACTGAAAGAAAGCAAATGTTGTGCCAATTTTTATAAAGGGTAAATGGGATGATCTGGGAAATTATAGGCCTGTCAGCCTGCCATTGATCCTGGGCAAGATAATGGAGTGGCTGATACTGGACTCAATTAATAAAGAATTAAAGGAGGGTAATGTAATTAATGCAAATCAACCTGGGTTTATGGAAAAGAGATCCCATCAAACAAACTTGATATCTTTTTCTAAAGTGATTACAAGTTTGGTTGATACAGGTAATAATGTTGACCTAATATACTTAGTCTTCTCTAAGGCGTTTGACTTGGTACCTCACAACATTTTGATTAAAAAACAAGTACGATATAAAATTAGCATGGCACATGGTAAATGGATTAAAAACTGGCTAAGTGAAAGGCCTCAAAATGTAACTGTAAATGGGGAATTGTCATTGAGCAGGTGTGTTTCCATTGGAGTCCCACAGGGAACAATTCTGGGGTCAACACTATTTAATATTTTTATTAATGCCCTGAAAGGAAAGATAAAATCATCTTAAAATCAGATAAAAACTGATAAAGTTTGCAGATGAACCAAAATTTTGGAGAGTGGTAAATAATGAAGAGGACAGGTCACTGATTCAGAGCAATCTGGATTGCTTGGTAAACTGGGCACAAGCAAATAATATGCATTTTAGCACAGGTAAAATGTAAATGTATATATCAAGGAATAAAGAATGTAGGCTGCACTTAAAGGATGGGGGAGTCTATCCTGGGAAGCAGGGACTCTGAAAAGTATTTGGGGTTATGGTGGATAATAAGCAGAACATATGTGTGACGGGTTGGATCACAGAAACCCCCTTGGGAGCTGCCACCCGATGTGCCAAGACTACCCCTTCTTCTGTTTTCCCTGCCAGCTCAGGACTCCAGCACCCCGTCTTGCTGAGTCAGACACTCCTGTCTGACTCCAACACAGACCAAGGGTCTGAATCACTTGTCCCAAAACTGCAAGTTTACCCAAAAATAGCTCACAGGAGTGTGCTTGTCTTTAGCACTCAGATGCCCAACTCCCAATGGGGTCTAAACCCAGATAAATCCGTTTTACCCTGCATAAAGCTTATGCAGGGCAAACTCATAAATTGTTCTCCCTCTATAACACTGATAGAGAGATATGCACAGCTGTTTGCTCCCCCAGGTATTAATACATACTCTGAGTAAATTACTAAATAAAAAGTGATTTTATTAAATACAGACAGTAGGAATTAAGTGGTTCAAAGTAGTAACAGACAGAACAAAGTAAGTCACAAGCAAAATAAAATAAAATGCGCAAATCTATGTCTAATCAAACTAAATACAGATAAGTTCCTCACCAGTTCCAGAATGCTCCCTTTTACAGGCTAATCTCCCTTTAGCCTGGGTCCAGCAATCTCTCCCAACCCCTGTAGTTACTGTCTTTTGTTTCAGTTTCCTTCAAGCATCCTGGGGGGGGTGGAGAGGCTCCTTCTTTAGCCAGCTGAAGACAAAATGGAGGGGTCTCCCCCAGGGTTAAATAGACTCTCTCTTGTGGGAGGAGACCCCCCTCCTCCCTCCTATGCAAAGTGCAGCTCCAAGATGGAGTTCTGGAGTCACCTGGGCAAGTCACATGTCCCTGCATGACTCAGTCTTTACAGGCTGAAGCCATTGCCCACATGGAATCTTGCATGTCTCCAGGAAGACTTCTTATGTGGATTGGAGCATTCCAAGATGCATTGTTCCCCAGGTGTTTCCTGATCAGGTACTTAACCTGGCAAATTCCTTCCTAAAGAAGCTGACCAAATGCCTCCCAAAGCTTACTTAGAAACCAAGCCAGCATACAGACCATATTCTTAACCTCAAGTAGAAAATGATATATATATGTACAAATAGGATGAATAGATATAGTAGACCATAACCTTTACGGAGATATGTTACCTGGCACAGGCAGCACCAAACATATTCCAGTTATGTCATACATACATTTATAAGCACCCCCTCCCCATAAAGCCTTATGGGGTACACTGTATTTGGGGTTATGGTGGATAATAAGCAGAACATATGAGCCTAGTGTGACACGCTGGCCAAAATATGTAATGCGATCCTGGGATGGATAAACAGGGGAATCTAAAGCACATATGCAACCACTGCTGGAATAGAGAGTCCAGTTTTGGTGTCACAATTGAGGAAAGATGTTAAAAAATTTGGAGAGGGTTCAGAGAAGAGCCACTAGAATGATTAAAGGATTTTAAAATGTACCTCATAGTGATAACCCAAAGAGCTCAGTCCATTCAGTTTAAGAAAGAGAAGGATAAGGGGTGACTTGATTACAGGCTACATAAGTATCTACACAGGGAACAAATATTTAATAATGGGCTCTTCAATGCAGCTGAAAAAGGTCTTATATGATTAAGTGTCTGAAAGTTGAAGCTAGACAAATTCAGACTGAAAATAAGGTGTAAAATTTTAACTGTGAGAGTTATTAATCCTTGGGATAATTTACGTACTGTAAGAATTATTTTGGGGACATTGTCTGGGCTGTGTTATACAGGAAGTCAGGCTAGATGATCACAATGGTCTCCTCTGGCCTTGGAATCTAGGAGTCTCTGAACTCCAGTAAACTCTGTAAATTTCCAAAGACTACTGAGTTTGGTTGGCTAATGATAAACATGAAACAAATGAAACACTGCATGAACTTATTAATGATTGCCCTTGTGACAGAATCCCCAAAGCTGTGAAGTAGCATCTTCTTGATCAGGCCCGGATGAAGCTCAGGGGGATTTCAGAGAGTGTTTGATGTTAGTGCCAGCCTTAGCGCATGGGTCAGATATGGTATAAGGGGAAGATTTCTCGGGCTTTCTCCTCTTAGGAATAAGATTCCCTTCCCCTACCTGTTCGGAGAGCAATGATCAGCCTTGAAATGTGACTTCCCCAGCCATCCTCAATCATTAAGAGGCAGCCGGATCTGATATCACCAACACAGCAGGTTGCATGAGGTAGTGACTGTTTTTGTAAATAATCTGCAAAGTACTACTAGCCATAGGCTTTGTTACTGCAGGGGGGAAGAAGTTGGTGGGAGGCTTTTCAAAATAGGCTTGGGTTTTAGAGAAGTCTAAGTGAGTTAGGAGGAGATCAGCCCACTGAGCCTTTACTACCAAAGCTATCCGAGACCTTTGTAAGACTAGCTCTGTCTGACAAGGCTTCTCCTTAGGTAACGGTTCTATGCTGGTCTGATCTGAAAGCCATTATCTCTGGGGCTGGCTGGAGCTCAGAAGTTAAAACCCAAAAAAGCCAAGGGAAGTGCCCATATCTGCTTATGAAACCTAAGTGAGATTCCCTGCACCTAACTTCCTTATTCTACTTTGACAATCCTAAACTGAGAAGTGATATGAGTTATGGAAGGTCCCAGAAGGTGTCCATGGTAGGGCAGAAATTGAACCCAACTCCCCAGAATCCACAGCCAGTGATTTGCCCATAAAGCCATTCTCCCCCTCTCCGCCCAGCACAGAGCACTGTCATTTAAGAATGAGATATTTAGGGCTGATTGATATTTTTTTCCATAAAAAAAGAGGTTTCCTCAAAACCTAAATTTTGGGAAGGAAAATCAAGTTTCCCATTTTTTTATTAGAATATTGGAAATGGACATTTCATTTCTTTCTTTTTCATGGGCAAGAAAAGTGAGAGAAAGTGTTCCCCACCCCACGCACAACCTTTTTTTCACATATTTTCCTCTCATTTCAGCCTTTGGAGAAAGTGAGGTAAAGTAAAAAATAGAGGGAGATTGAAAGTTGCATGGCCTAGGAGAAAAATCACCAAACTGGAACTCAGAAAAGCTGTTCTCATTCTGGCTCTGGAAGTTAAGTTTTCCCATCTGTAAAACTGAAATAAGGATAATGAACTCTGCTGTAAGGTGCTTTGAAATCTATGGATAAAATGTGCTATAAAGAGGTAAGTGCTATTAAAATTGAAAAGCATTAGTTTTATTTCCCCAAAAAGGAAACAAAATCAAAATTTCGCATAGAATTTTATATTTGAAAATAATGTGTTTAAAATTGCTATGAAAAGTTGGATTTGAATTTCATTTTCTTTGCTTTAGAAATGTAACCATGACTTTTTAAAAACAAAACTAAAAATCAAACATTTCACTGATGTTTTTTGTTTAATAAAATTAGTTTTTCAATCTGCTCTAGGGATTTTCAAAAATACTAATGTGAGTTGAGCGTCCATAATGCCATGGCAGCTTTGAATATTTCATTGTAGATGAATACCTGCAAATCTTTACGTGTTCACAGTTTTCCAATGGAGATGTCTAAAGTTTAGCACTAGAATACATGTGTACCAAACTACGGTGACGTGATTTTTCAGAGATGTTGAGCAAAAGCTATTCCTGCTAAAGCCAATCAGACTTAATTCCTTCTCTTTATGTAGCCACACTAAGGGGTCAAAGACCATTGTTTTGTTAAGGTGGGATAGAGGAATTCAGTACCTCTGATGGGGTAGAGAACCCCAAGCTATCTGTCTCTCTCTCTCTTTCACCTAAAAAGGCCAGCACCTTTGGGCCTCTGGGAGAGATCCTGACCACGGTAAGAGTCAGTCACCATCTTGCTGGAAGACAGTGGGTGAGAAAGGCCAGCTCAAGCAAAGCTTTGAACCAAAACTTGCTGGATAAATCTTAAGACTTTTAGCTGCATGTTTGCACTTTTATTTGCTGGTAACCATTTCTAACTTTGTCTCTTATACTTGAATTCACTAAAAGTCCTGTCTTCTTTTTTTTATAAATTGGTTTCATTTTGTAATCTAAACCAATCCAATGCTGTGTTTCAACTGAACTGTTTGGTAACTCCAATTAAACTAGCAAACTATTGAATATTGACTCTGTACAGAAGCAATGAAACTTTAATAGCTGAACTGTCGAGGAGAGGGCAGGACAGTGCAGAACACAGGTTTTTGTTAAAATTCAGGACTGGGAGAATGCTGGGGTTACCTGCAAATAGTAATCAAGGCTGGTGGAAGCCAGGGTGTGACTGGTATGTTGTTGACAGACACCCCTGATGAGAACCTCTGGTCTGTGAATATATCCACTTTGTGAATCCGCCTTCTTCCCAACCCTGAGCCTCTAGGCCACATGAGGAATCTGGGGCCCGTGTGAGTTGTGCACTATCAGGGCTTCAGGAAGATGAATGGAGACAGTTGTTAGCAGGGGGCATTTTAAGTGTGTAGGTTGCTCCAGTTCACTCTCAAAGACCCCAAATTGGATATGATCACTGGTGGAGCTCAGAAGTTCTGCTGAAGCAGGGGTACTCACCATTGGGGCTGAGTACGCAGTCTGGAATTTGGTAAACAAAGAAAATTTCCAAGCGAGTGTATCAGTTAACATGGAGTTAATATTCTTTTAATAACAGTAATGTACTGGGATCACATCATATTTATTATCATCACTGTCCCTTCTTCAGGCATATTTTGAGGTTAATAAATGGAGAAGAAGAACTTCACCACCCCAGTGACAGAATTTGTCCTCATGGGCCTCACTCAGAGACCTGAACTGCAGCCATTCCTTTATGTGACTTTCTTCATAGTCTACATAAACACCTAGCTGGGAAACATCATCATCATCACCACTGTGATCTCTGACTACCAGCTCCACACCTCCATGTATATCCTGCTGGCCAACTTGGCTTTCCTAGACATCAGTGAATCATCAGTCAGTACTCCAAAATTACTCTCAGATCTCCTCTCACAGCATAAAACCATCTCATTCAATGAGTGCATCCTTCAGATGTTTTTCTTCCACTTCTTTGCTGGCGCTATGGGGTTTTGCCTTGTGGGGATGGCGGTCGATCGGTACATGGCCATCTATAAACCACTGCAGTACTTGACTATCATGAACCGGGGTGTATGCATGAGGATAGTGGCATTGGCATGGCTGGTTGGATTGGCTCACTCTGCTGTTCAGACTGGACTGCTCCTCCAGTTACCGTTCTGTGGTCCAAACATCCTGGACAATTTCTACTGTGATGTCCCACAAGTCATCAAACTGGCCTGCACCGACACTCACTTGGCTGAAATGCAGATGAACTTCAACAGTGGGGTACTGATCATAATAATATTCATCGTTCTGCTTATTTCTTACACCGCCATCTTAATCAAGATCAGGACACATGTCACGGAAGGGAAACGCAAGGCTCTGTCCACCTGTGGAACCCAGATCACTGTGATGTGTTTGCAATTCATACCCAGCATCTTCATCTATGCTTGGCCCGTCAAGCAGTTCACCCTGCATAAGGTGGTCTCAGTCATTTACTCTGTAATCACCCCAATGCTGAACCCGATGGTCTACACCCTGAGAAACGCCGAGATGAAGAAGGCCATCAGGAAACTATGGAACAGAATGCTGTTCTCACGGAGGGAAAGACAGACATAGTTTATCTCTCAATGTCCATTTGTGTTAAAAACCTGATCTCAGTCATATATCAGAGATCAGACATATGTGGCACGTGAAATGTGTGTGTGATCAAATAAGATCAAATCCTGCACACTCATGAGAATTTCAGTTCACAAATGCATAATAGATGGAGAGCCAGAACCTCCATATAAGGAAGAAAAGCAGTCAGTGGAAATAAGACGTAGCTCCATATCGGTAAATAGTCCAGATCCCCAGCTGGAGGAAATGGGTGCATCTCACTAAATGGCTTCCACCAGCTAGGGCTTTGACACTGAGAACTGCTGGTCAAAATTATTCTAAGAATGATTTCAACTAATGAGGATTCCATGAAAATAAATATCTTCTAAAAAAAATCTGTTGAATAAATTTTGTATCATAACTAATGGACTGATTGTGATGAAGAAATTACTATCAAATGTTCCAATAATGAATAAGGTCATTTTTTTACTTTATGGCTAATTCTGTTATCCCTTATATATATATAGCACTTATCTGCATTTATCATGTGAAATCTCATCAAAATCTTTTAATAATCATCACAACTTACTTTAAAAAATAATTGGTTTTAGTTCTCTACATGCTATTTCTATTTCTATCCCTAACTTCACAGGTTAAACTGAAGTTTGATTTGCTTCCTTTTTCTGCTAATCCTGATACAGAATGGGAGTAGAATGGGAAACATTTTTGATGGATTTTTTTATAATTATCCTTTTCATTCTTAATATACACATTTTGATTTTTCCACATTTACTCCTTTTCTAAGAAAGAAAGAAAGAAAGAAAGAAAGAAGTTGAAATTTATGTAAAAAGAGAAAAAACACAGTTCTTTACAAAAATTTCAAAATTAAAAAAATATATTTTTGTGAATTTACAAAAGATATTGTGATTCCTTGTTTTCTTTCCGAACAAGTTCTACGTCTTCAAAGTTTAAAAATGGGCAATTCTTCCTGAACAGATCTACCGTAAATGTGTGTAAGAATTGGATTTTCATATCCAAAAATGAATTAAAACTATTTGACCTCCTGTAAGACCTCCTGAACCAACACTGCACTGAGGCGTCTGATGAAGTTTGTTCTAGCCCACGAAAGCTTATGCCCAAATAAATTTGTTAGTCTCTAACATGCCAAAAGGACTCCTAATTTGTTTTTACTGCACTGAGAGAACAGCTACATGCTATTTCTGGCAGTAATACCTTAAAAAGCACTGGTATTCAGCTGAAGTGCCTGGAAGCATAGAGAGAAGGGGTCGGGGATGCAGAGGGGTCACTGAGGGCAGGGTGGGAAGGGGACGGGGACTGTGCAGGGGTCACAGGTAATAAATCTGAGGACTCTGACCAGCAGCCCAGCTACTCTCCAGAGCAGCTTGCTGTGCACCAGGCCCTTTGCAGGGAACCGCTAAGGGCAAGGATTGAAGAGCCAGCTGTCCTCCTTCCATGAGCTCTAGCACTCCGTTTGTCTTAGAGGGAGATTCTGATTAATTTATCCTTAGTTATGTTAACTGAAGGGCGAATTCACAGCCGTCATTCTTGGCAAACTCTGTGATTCACCCACTAATTAGTATCTCTCCGTTTAATGGTACAAGGAAGTAAAAGGAAGCTTCTGGAGGGCTATAACTCATGAATCCCAGGGTCCAATGACCCCAGATTTGGATAACTAACACTACCCTATGCCCCCATGAGGCACACCAAACTTCAAAGCAATCTGAGTGACTTTTCAGATTTTAAAGCACTTACAAGAGTTAAGCTTTAAAGCATATAAAATGGCTGGAATGGAAACCTTCTGGCCATTTCTCTGTATTGGTGCATGCGAACTGTCAAAAGTGTACCCTTCCTTAAATACAGAGAGAGTCCCCCAAAGACTGAGAGAATAAACTTGGCAGATTGAAACCATTTTGACCCATATCACATTAATGGTCTGAGCTCTAGCACTGTACAAAAAAACCACACCTAGAAACTTTTTATCTCTGCAACTCTTAGCTCAAATAACTTTTGAAAAAAAATGCTATTTTTTCAGGGCTTTTATCTCCACAACTCCTAGCTCAAATGACCCTAAATTTGGGTCACTAACCCTAACTTGAACCCTGTTGAAGACCACCAAATTTCAAAGGAATCTGCCTAAGCATGTCTATATTACAGTTCTTAGAAAGGTTAACTTTTAAACAGTAACCACAATGCAACTTTAGTCATACTGGTGCAGCTGTGCTACTATAATATTAATCAGTTCATTTACCAGCTGGGTACACAACTCACAGATTTCTGTCTATTAACCATAATCTTGGAATATTAAAACAGGATGATGGTGTTAAACAATGAGAACTCAGATGGAGTAATAAACATAAAAGTAGGCATCACAGTACAGATATTCAGCTAGTGTAAACTGGCTTAGCTCCATAGCACTATGCCAATTTACACCAGTAGGGATCTGGCCCTTCATATTTGTTCAACCTCTCTGACATACCTACAACCAGGGTGAATTAATCATTTTTAAATGGCACACAGCATTGCACCTGCACCCTAATGAGCCTTTTATTTTAGTGTTGTTTGAGGTGAGAAAAATATGCAATTGCTGAGAGAGAAAGAAAGAAAGAAAGAAAGAAAGAAAGAAAGAAAGAAAGAAAGAAAGAAAGAAAGAAAGAAATTGGGCCATTCATCCCAATAAAAATTGAAGATCAGATAGAGAAAATCTTAGCAACACTGAATTCCTCCAAAGTTCTATCCCTAGTTGGAATGAATCACACCGCAACCATTAAAAGTTCCACTCTTGTAATTAATCCCATGGGACAAAGAGCTAAGAACACGCAAATGGGTTCAGAATTTTTTTCTCATCTTTGGTTTAAGCTCACAGGCAAAGAATATAGATTTAAAACTGGGTAACAGGCCAGATGCCAAGCTGAAATAAAAGGGCCAGATCCCCAGTTGGTGAAAATAGGCCTAGGTACTATGAAGACAGTGGAACTGTATCAATATACACCAGCAGAGGACCTGGTCCTTAGTTTTTACTGTTTGCTTTCGGGTTCCACTTAATGACCTATTTCAACCAGCCAGGGCAGCCTGAGCTGTGGGTTCCTCTGGTGGCTGCATCCCTAGAAGGGCTAATGTGATGCGGGGGGAAATCCCTGCTCATCCAGAAGTGATTATGTGGAGTTAATGGAGGAACAGGCTTTTCCAGGACAGATGAGTTTCTGGCACCACTAGGCTCTTAGCTATTCCAGGTCACATGTTGGTACTATAAGTATATATTTTATTCTGCAAACCCCTTGGGACACCCTTTGTGCTTCAACCCTGCCTTGTTTTTAACCAAGGGTCCTTCCAGGGATGCTGCCATTGTGTGAGATGTAGGGCAGGTGCTGTTCTCCCTCTGTGGGTTTAGGGTCAGCTAGGGCAGGTTGTCAGGGTGGTTTGCTCCAGAGGTGAGATCAGAGCTGGGCTCACAGCCCTGGAGACCGGATTCAGCTATTTAGCCCCAGAACAGGGACATCCTGGGCTGTGACCGTGTCTGAAGCCTGCACAAGGCGGGGTCAGCTCTAGAGCTGGGAGGGGCTTTCGGTCTCATCCTGTTTAGTCCTTCACCTCTCAGCTAAGCCTGCCCAAGGAGAGAACAGGGAGCGCCCATCTGTGGAGTGGTTCCCTCTTTGCTGGGAACTGCCGAGACCCAGCAATTCCAGCAAAAGGGCATGGAAACAACTGTGGGCTAATACAGAGATGGAGGCATGAGAGACAGACAGATAAATTGTAATCCTTCTACCAGGCAGAGTTCAGGTTCAGTACACAAAGGTTCCCTTTCAAGAATACAATGCAAAACTGTCTCGAGCCCCCACCCAGTGATCTGGGAAAATTACACACACACCCCTGGGTGCCTCAAAGAGGCAATACTTTCCCTCTCGCAGGCACAGAGTCTAGGTGTAGCAAAAAATCTTTAATAACAGGAGGTAAACAATTTAGCATTAAATTGGGAAAACACCACAACTAGGGTTCATAAACACAAGGCATGAACCAGAAGACCCATCCCCAAGTAGGTTGGGCCATGTCCTTTCCCTTTGGGTTCTTGAGTCGAGAAATCCAAAAGTCACCCCACTCACAGTTGCTGTCCTTGGTCAGTGCAGCCCCAGAGTTCAGAAGTTCATCTTCAGAGTTTACCTCCCAGCCAGGGTGGAAGGGGGGGAGGTACAGAGGCACCTTACACCAGAGGTCTCAAACTCAATTTACCTTAGGGCCAGGGCCAGTCCTCAAATCCTCTCAGTGGGCCAATAATGTCACTGAAGATGGTGTTCACATCACCTCCCAGCCCATTTCCCTCCCTTTTCCCTCGCTCCCTTGGCCTCATGCCGCCCCAGCTGACTCTGTCTGGTGACTACTGACGCTGCCTCCATGGCTGACTCTGCCCAGCAACTAATGATACTGCCTCTATGGCTGACTCTGCTCAGCAACTAGTGATGGTATCTCTGTCCCTCTCCCCCAGCCAATGGGAGCTGCGGGGAGGGGGGGCGCCTGTAGCAGACAGCTGGCAGAGTGGCTGCATGGGTCTCTCCTCTGCAGCTCCACTGGCAACAGCAAGGATAGGGAACCACTTGCAGGGAGCGGAGGTGCCCGAGGTCAATGACAGGTTGCCGACTGCAATCCCTGGAGGGTCCCAGGAGCAGCAAGATCGAGCAACATTTTGGGGAGGGGCATATGAATCTCTCCTGTGCACTCCCCTCCTGCCACCCTGTTGGGGACCCCCCCTAGGCATAGCTACCAGGTAACTCGGGAGAGTGGAAGACCAAAGTGTCGATGAAGCTCTTTTGCTCTGGGCCTAGCGGAACCCCCAGACTCCATCTTGTGAACTCTCACTTACTTCTGTGTGTAATGCTTACAGGCTACAGCAAAAATGTATTGGTCAGCGTTTTTAGCAGATGGCTTCAGTTTCACTCACACTAGCAGAAATAATAGAGATAAGAAAGAGGAATAGTTAGTTTTGCAGATGTCTAACTCAAGGCCGCAGAGACTGGGAAAGTTTTCTCACAGGCGTATGGGAACTTTTCTAATTGTAACGGCTAGAGAAGGGAGGGGTGGGAGGAATACTAGGGAGTTAACAGACAGAGGCTTACATAGAAACTGCTTGAAGTATAAAAAGGTAAAAGTTATTTGTATTTGTTGCACTGGATTTGAGACATGCTGGTCTCCTAGTGTCATTTCAGAGCTCTGAAATAAACTTGGCTTGCTTTCTCCCCTCGGTGTCTTTATTGGTGCTAAGCACACCGGGCCAACGGACCCTTTGAAGTCCGCCTCGAGCCCCTCAGGCGGTGACAACCCCATCCCCTCATCTGGCAGCCATGAGGGCCGGATGAAAGAACTTTTTTAAAAGTTTCCATGGGCCACAGTGGGGAGGTTCTCGGGCCGCAAATGTCCCGTGGCCCAGGACTTTGAGACCCCCACCTTACACACTCCACTGCTCAGGCCCTCAACAGCTGATTGCCACGCCTCTCTGTGGGGTTCTGCCCTAGTCTTCACCCCCAGGTGCCCAGCTGCCCAGGCCTCTCCACTAGCCATTCTGCTAGCTGCGCCTCTCTACCAGCCACCCCGCCTCTCCATTAGCTATTCACCAATATGTCTTCAGGGCCCACACTCTTAATACAGCTGTCAGTGATTTCAGCTGTTAGTAGGGGAGCCTCACTGCTGGGGCACATGGATGGTCTTCTTGCACCAGAACCACTAGCCCAAAGTAGGTCTAATGCTGAGACCTAGGCATCAGTGACTTGAGTTCTGCAGCGTGTAACAAGACCTTTGATTGAGTCTAAATTAACTCTGCTATTACACAGCAGAGTCAAATTCGTGTTTAGGACCCTCAGACAGGTCCCACACCACCAGATACAAATATCTGTCTCCACCATTTCACAAGTCCCTGGGCTTTGGAACCCATGTCCCTTACCTAGCAAATGCTACTCAGTTGAAGGTGAGTCCCTCAGTCATAAAATGCTATGTACAGTACAGTTCTACTGTCCTTGATGCACATAACCAGGATAACAACGCTTTATTACTCCTGCCCCAATAACAAAGAGACTGGAGATCCCACAGCAGCCAAAGTGGCCATTTGAGCAAGCAGTACCATCATGCTAGGCAGGATGGGTGTACCCATGCAAACGAGATCAGCCCCTGAAGTCCTTTTCCACAGCTCACCACCAGATGTCAGGGGAGAGCTCATTCTGACTCTGCTTACAAAATAATGACAAAATAGTCAGAATCCTGCTTCAGAGGGAATGAACAGAACAGGGCAATTATCAAATGATCCATCCCCTGTTGTCCAATCCCAGTTTCTGGCAATCAGAGGTTTAGGAACATCGAAAGCATGGGGTTGTGTCCCTGACCATCTTGGCTAATAGCCATTGTTGGACCTATCTTCCATGAACTTATCTAATTCTTTTTTTTAACCTAGTTATACTTTTGGCCTTCACAAAATCCCCTGGCAATGAGTTCAACAAGTTGACTGTACGTTGTGGGAAGAAGTAATTACTTTTGTTTGTTCTGAATCTGCTGCCTATTAATTTCATTGGGTGACCCCTGGTCCTTCTGTTATGTGAAGGGGTAAATAACACTTCCCTATTCACTCTCTCCACAACATTCATGATTTTATAGACGTTTATCATATCCCGCTTTAGTTGTCTCTTCTCTAAGCTGAACAATACCAATCTTTTTATCTCTCCTCATATGGAAGCTGTTCCATACCCCTAATCATTTTTGTTGCTCTTCTCTGTACCTTTTCCAAATCTAATATATCTTTTTTTGAGATGGGGCAACCAGAACAGCATGCAGTTTTCAAGGTGTGCACGTACCATGGATTTATATAGTGGCATTATGATATTTTCTGTTTTATTATCTATCCCTTTCCTAATGGTTCCTAACATCCTGTTAGCTTTTTTCACTGCTACTGCACATTCAACAGATGTTTTCAGAGAACTATCCACGATGACACCAAGATCTCTTTCTTGAGTAGTAATAGCTAATTTAGACCCCATTATTTTGTATATATAGTTGGGATTATGTTTTTCAATGTGCATTACTATGCATTTATCAATATTGAATTCCATCTGCCATTTTGTTGCCCATTCATCCAGTTTTGTGAGATCCCTTTTTGACTCTTCACTGTCAGCTTTGGACTTAAAAAGTCCTGAGTCATTTTGTATTGTCTGCAAATTTTGCCACCTCACTGTTCGCTCCAAGATCATTTGTGAATATGTTGAACAGCACAGGTCTCAGTACAGATCCTTGGGGAATGCAGCTATTTACCTCTCTCCATTCTGAAAACTGACCATTTATTCCTACCCTGTGTTTCCTATCTTTTAACAAGATACTAATCCATGAGAGATCATTCCCTCTTATCCCATGACTGCTTACTTTGCTTAAGAGCTGTTGGTGTGGGACTTTGTCAAAAGCTTTCTGAAAGTCCAAATGCCCTATATCAACTGAATCACCCTTGTCCACATGCTTGTTGGCTCCCTGAAAGAATTCTGATAGATTGGTGAGGCACGATTTCCCTTTTCAAAAGCCATACTGACTCCTCCCCAACATATCTTGTTTATCTATGTGTCTGATAATTCAGTTCTTTAAAATAGCTTCAACCAATCTGCATGGTACTGAGGTTAGGCTCACCAGCCTGTAATTGTCAGGATTGCCGCTAGAGCCCTTTTTTAAAAATCAGCATTATATTAGCTACCCTGCAGTCATTTGTCCAGAGGCTGATTTAAGTGATGGGTCACATACCACAGTTAGTTGTTCTGCAATTTCATATTTGAGTTCTTTCAGAACTCCTGGGTGAATATCATTTGGTCTTGAAGACTTATTACTGTTTAATTTATCAATTTGTTTCAAAACCTCCCCTATTGACGCCTCAATTTGGGACAGTTCCTCAGATTTGTCACCTAAAAAAAGTCTCATGTGTGGGAATCTCCCTCACATCCTCTGCAATGAAGACTGATGCAAAGAATTCATTTAGCTTCTCTGCAACAGCCTTGCCTTCCCCGAGTGCTCCTTTAGCATCTTGACCATCCAGCGATACCACTAGTTGTTTGGCAAGCTTCCTGCTTCTGAAGTACTTAAGAAAAATTGCTCTTCGTTTTTGTGTGTTTTGTTAGTTGCTTTTCATATTCTTTTCTGGCCTGCCTAATTATACTTTTACACTTGTCTTGCCACAAATCAATGTGTAAATAGGTAGCTGGCTGTTTATGTGGTGTTGGGGTGGAATCATTACAGACAAGCTGCCATGTAGGAGGCTGGGTGAATCAATGTTGTATTTCTCTGGAAAGTGGGAATCAATGTTTTAGCATTATCAATAGTATTAGCCATGTTAGTATTTAAATTTCATGCCCAAATTTAGAGCGTGCTGTTTGTCATAATTGGGTGCCATATTGGCTAGAATTGTTGTATTTGGATTGTACTTTGTTCCAGCCTTCATACTGAATCTTATCAAGCCACATCTTGGGCCAGATCCTCAGATGGTGTAAACTGACCCAGCTCCCTTAACTTTAAAGGAGATAATCAAATATTCACTGATGTGATAATGCATTTCATTAGTGCTCTGACTGACACGGGTGAGGAGCACTCCCAAATCCTAGTCAGTGGAAGTGATGAGAGCTGTTCACCCTTGACATTCCCATCATGAGATATTATGGAGAGAGAATTAGGTCATTTTCTCTCTCAATCTAATCTTGATCATTGCCTTTCTCCTTCCATCCACAGGCAGGACATAACTGTCTTGTTTTACAGATCTATATCTGTCGAGGGCTTACTACATAAAGTTTCCCTTTGCTAAACCCTTTGCTAAACCTGTATTCCTTGCCTCCCTGCCACATTCTTCTTAAAGGGATTCAGCTAGAAGCCCAGAGTGAGCACAGCCTAGGTGAAGCTCTGGCCGAGTTCTAAGGCAGCTGGACAGTGGCATCCCATGGACAAAGAAAGGGTTTCGGAAAAGGGGTCTGAGCTGGAGAGTGTTTCCTACAGCCCCAGAGCTAGAAACAAAGATGAGACTCTACTCAGATGCAGTTATCTTGGAAGACCATGGCTCCTATTGATTGGGCTCTCTTGAAAGAGACAGGTGACTGTACTGCTGGATAAAGGGCCAGGTTGTAACACCTTGCTTATCTGGCTTTTGTTTTATTTTATCAGTTTGTCAATTTGGTTTTAGTTCTTCTTTCTATTTTGGGGAGGGGAGGGAAATGTTTATTACATGGGGGGTGCCGATATTCTGTCTTGTGTTTGGGAAGCCAACGTGCCATCACTTTGATGTTGTTTTCTGAGTGAGCTTAAGGTTTGTTTTCCACGATATCAAGGGGTGGAAAGGAGTTGCTGTAGCTCTCTGGATGGCTGAGTTCCTGTTGAAAGGATTATTTTGATGGTGCTGGGATTGTATTGTATTACTAATGACATGTTAGGGGACCTCGAGCCTTGGAGAGGCGTCTTCATCATTTTAAACCTAATACAGTCACACTCTCATGTATTCATTTAGATGGAATAAATGGGCTAAAGGTGTTAACATAATCCAGTCACTGTCCAACATTAAACAGTGTTAAAGAAAGTCTGGAACTTGGTGTACAGAAACCTCAGCTTGCTTCACACCACAGCAAACACACCATTAAAAATCCACCATTAAGCCATGTCCTCAGCTGATGCAAAGCAATGTAGTTGAAGTCAATGGAGCTATGTTGATTTACAAGAACTAAGGAGACAGCTCATTGACTTCATCAGCTCCCATAAACTTCAGACCATACACCATAACCTGAACTCCACCTTCCCAACCTCCCTTTCTTCACACACCCTGCCACTGGGTGAGCGGGGCCTTTATGAGGGAATGGATCCAACCCATCTGTGCCTTATTAACAGCCTCTCAATGGGGCCTGATAGAGAGCAGCTGGTCTTTCTAGAGAGCCAGAGAGGAACAGGAAAGGGGAGAGGAAGCTGTGGCAGAGGCTGCAGCGCTCAGGAGGCACCTACAGGAGACAGACCTTTGACTGAGGGGAGAGCAGAAGGAGATCCTGGGAAGGGATGAAAAGCTGTTCCCAACTTGGAAACTTGAAGATAGACAGAGAGACCTCAGGGAGGAGGGGCTGGGTCCAGCTTGAGCCCAGGCTAGAAGACTCTTTTGTGCTAACTTTGAATTTTATGTTAATAAGCCAAACGCCTTTGTGGAGTTATTGAGGAGCTCCTAGGAAGGAAATGGAGGCCAGGCACTGCAGAGTCATCCCATGTCATGAGGTGGCATTCCAGAGGTGGCCACACTATTTGCACATCCCTTTACCAAACTACCCTTTCCTATCCTATCCACATAATTTGTGGATATTGATGTAGTAGAGTTTTGTGCAGGGAGGGGTTCGTTTGATCCATGGTGGAGACAGAAGACTGGCATTCCCAGAGGAGCAGAGTTAAGGTTGCTAGAGGAAATCTGCCTTTAGTTTTTCCCTTAACTTCTTTCAAGGACTGTTTGGGATTTTTCACATGAGAGATTTTTCCCTTGAAAAATGTGATTTCATCAAAATTTACATTTCCTACTGGACAGCTGGGAGCTTGGGAGCTGAGCAGCTGGGAAGCCAGACAGCATGGGCATCTGGGCATCTGGGCATATGAGGAATTGGGCAGCAGTCAAGCTGAAGTCAACCAGGAGCCTGCCTGATTTCCACTAAAAGTTTCAATGGATTCAACGCATTCCAATGAACAGTTCCTATTCTGTCAAAACAGCATGTTCCAGTGGAAAATTGTTCAATAGGATAATTTTTTACTAGCTCTAATCATTATATTTTAACATATTTATCCCACTGACAGGGGTGATGTGTAAGTTATTATCAAGGCTACTCAGAAGAAGAAATGGGACTCTGACTCAGAGATTGTCAACTTCTCTGCTCAGCCCATTATGTGAGTAAGACTTTGGGTACAACATTGCGTACCAAGCTATAGTGCCCAGTGCCTTACCAGCACGGATCAATGGGAAATTTGGGTAAGCAAGGAAAGCAGGGTTAGGACTCCCGGACTTTACTGCTTGTAGTGACAAATTATTTATTGCTTCAGATTTACCAGAGCACTTATCCTCTATTAAGCCAACCGCTAACTGATTAGGATACATGGGGACTTTCCATGGAGCCATGGTATTCCACCTTTCAGTTTTATCAAAAAGAAGACTGAGAGGTGACTTGATTAAAGCGTATATGCTCCTTCATGGAGAGAAAGCACCTGGTACTAAAGGGCACTTTCAAATTAACAGGATAAGAACCAATGGCTGGAAGCTGAAGCCAGACAAATGCAAATTAGAAAAAGGGCACAAATGTTTAACAGTGAGGGTTTGAAGGGGTACAATGACCCCACACTGTCTGGAAAGAGGCTAATGAGGGCCTGGGCGCTCAGTCAGTCCTACCCTGTTACACCTATGAGAGGGGTCAAAGCCTGGAGGGAGCAATTGAAAAGGGGAAAGTCCAATACAGTAGGGGCTCAGCAGGAGAAGGAGTGGACCTCTTGTGCTAGCACCTTGAAGGAAGGCCTGACTGGGGTCAGAGAAAACCTATAGATTGTGTGGAGGCAGGCTGGTCTGGAGCCAGGGGCTGTCCTGAGCATGCTACGTGTCAGATCCTCTTTGGGGCAGATAGACCCAGTGTGGGACCTGTACATTTGCTTTGTTCACCATAATGAATCCTCTTTCCTTCTGGGAATCTGTGGAGGAGTGAGCCTAAGAAGAGGCTGTAAGAAAGGCTGAAGTATGGACCTGTTGGTCTAGGGGTATGATTCTCGCTTAGGGTGCAAGTGGTCCTGGGTTCAAATCCCACATGAGCCTTCTTCAGGTTTTTCTGCAGAAAAGGACCTCGTACAGTGGACGACAAGCTGGATATAAGTCAGCAGTGTGCACTTGTTGCCAGGAAGGCCAATGGCATGTTGGGCTGTATTAGTAGAAGCATTGCCAGCAGATCAAGAGAGGTGATTATTCCCCTCTTTTCGGCACTGTTGAGGCCACACCTCGAGTATTGTGTCCAGTTTTGGTCCCCCCACTACAGAAAGGATGTGGACAAATTGGAGACAGTCCAGCAGAGGGCAACAGAAATTATTAGGGGGCTGAGGCACATGACTTACGAGGAGAGGCTGAGGGAACTGGGGTTATTTAGTCTGCAGAACAGAAGAGTGAGGGGGGACTTGATAGCAGCCTTCAACTACCTGATGGGGTGTTCCAAAGAGAATGGAGTTAGGCTGTTCTCAGTGTTGGCAGATGACAGAACAAGAAGCAATGGTCTCAAGTTGCAGTGGGGGAGGTCTAGGTTGGATATTAGGAAACATTATTTCACTAGGAGTGTGGTGAAGCACTGGAATGGGTTACCTAGGGAAGTGGTGGAATATCCATTATTAGAGGTTTTTAAGGCTCGGCTTGACAAAGCTCTGACTGGGATGATTTAGTTGGTGTTGGTCCTGCTTTGAGCAGGGGGTTGGATTAGTGACCTCCTGAGGTCTCTTCCAACCCTAATCTTCTATGATTCTATGACAGGCTGAGTTAGAAAGTAGCTGAAGAGGAGGCTATGGGTGTGAATAGACAGACCTGAACTGCTTACTCCAGAGTACATAGTAAGCCTGGGTTCCTCTACCAGCCCCTCGAGGACGGTGGCACGAAGACCAGCAGACATGAGCTGGAAGGCCAATAAAGCCTCAAGTCAGGATGAAGACCTGGCATGAAGCCACTGGACTATTGAATAGCTAGACTGGGTTTACCTCAGATTGGGTGGGAATATATGTGACTTGGCTGGAGGGCTGAGTTATGAGAAGTAGACCACAACATGGCCAGAGTGACAGTCAGCATGGAGTGCCAAAGAAGAAGACGAC
>NW_020673372.1:0-3789 GCF_002925995.2 Terrapene triunguis | reverse complement strand
GCACCCCCAAAGTCACACCCCCCTTGGCAGGGGGTTGGTGCAGCTCTAGATGGCCGATCCCGTCGGCTGGGTGCAAGGCAAGGGGGGGACCCAGGCCCACCCACTACTCTGGGTCCCAACCCAGGGACCCTCTAGTGGCAGCCGTCCTGCCCTCCTTCTCTCCCTCTGTCTGTCCACATCCCTGGGCCGCTTCCCCTTCGGCCCCTCGCACCGGCTAGGCCCTTCCCCTCAGGGCCTGCAGCCTGGCAGACACCGGGCTGGAGGTCCTTTCTGCTTCCCCAGGCCTGCCCAGCACTGAGCTGTCCCAGGTGCTAGTCTCCCACCCTGAAGATGGACTTTCCCCTGTCAAAGGGCTAGGACAGACTCACTGCTCCTTTCCAGAGCAGCCTTCTTATAGGGCTGAGCCTGGCCCTGATTGGCTCCCTCCAATCTGGGCCCTGATTGGCTCCCTATAAGGCCTTCCCTGATTGGCTCCCTGTCTGTGCAGGCCCACTGGCTTGCTGCAGCCCAAATTCAGGGAGTGGGGCAGCTGCCCCACTACAGGTTGGTATGGGCTAGCTGGAGAAAGGTGACTGGGGCAGCAGGCTGAATGTGAGGCTTGTGTTAGGCTACATAGGAAAAGAGGATGGGGAAGCTGGATAGGTGGAGAGGTCAAGGACAGTTGGCTGGTTGGAGAGTTACAGGGGTTCATGGGTGGTGGAAAGTATCTGCGACAGTTGAGGGGTCAATGTGCTGGGGAGCCTGATGGTGGTCACCTTGAACATCTGAGTGAGGGGCTTAGTGGAGGGTGCCTGGGGCAGATGGGGCGTGTGCTGTTCTTAATAAGATCTGGAGAGCTTGTATTTAACAACTATATTTTTAAAATGTAAACATTAGATAACAGCAAGAAAAGCCTGCTGTAAACTGCAGCCTGCCAGTCTGTTCTGCGCCCTGCCATCCCTGCCTTCCAAAAAGGAAGGATGGTCTTTGCCACCACATCCTTACATAACAATGACATCTATCCATACAGTGGGAGAATAGGGGACTCCTGGTGCTTTCTCTGAGCCTGCTCTGGACTGTTGTCCTGCTGCTGCCACTGATGCAATCAACTCTTTCACGCTCTTGCCAGCTGCTTATCTGGCCAAAAGCCAGTTGGGGTAGGGTGGTGGGCAGAGGACAACAAGAGTGGAGGCAGAGAAACCTTCTTGCAACCTCAGAACAGATGCCACAGAGGGAGAGGCTGGAGGGTAAAGGAGGTAATGCAGAGCAAACCCTGGAGTCCTGGTAGAACTGTGATATCCAAGGGGATCTGTAAGGAGGTGAGACAGGGCTGCCAAATGTATGTCATGTTGTATTTGTGACACTTGGCAACCCTGTAAAAGTGCACAGTTCTGAAAGTTTATCTCATATTATTCAGAGACTGTAGATTTGGAAGTTGTATTTTAGTAGCTGCATGAAGCAGTTCATGCTAAATAGTCCTTTGAATGCACCAGTTCTTAGCTACTGTTGCTGCCAGACATCTCTGTACTGATTCATAATCATCTAGCCGTGAAATGGCTAAGGCAGTTCCAGTGCTTTCTTATCAGCACTAGAGATTCATGTCTTAGAATAAGGAAAAATTGATCTAAAGTAGCAGAAATACAGAACGGAGCTGTGAAGGTATAAACAATACCATTCTTCTAGAGTCAGGAGCCTGAAGCTAGCTGACTAGTTAGCCACACCTGCTGTACCTGAGAAAGAGCTGGACAGTAACTAGCTGACCTTTATAAAGGAGGGAAAGAGGAAATGGAGGCGGGGAGACTGCAACACCCTTCAGAAGCTAGGGGCCGCTGTGCTCCTAATGCTCTGCTACTGGAGCTACTGCAATGAGGAATTGATCCAGAAACCAAATGGACAGAAACTAGAAGCTGCTCCCCTGGATTCCTTAAGAGAGCTCAGACAGAATTGTCCCAGGGAGTGAGCTGGCTCAGCAATAGCAAAACCTGCTCTGGCAGGAGAAGGATGCTATAAGGTGGGCCCAATCCTTTACAGGACCAAAGAAGAGTTACAAGCTATTTAAAGAACCAATCAAAATTAAGTCAAGTGAGGATAACTTTAAAAGTATGCTGTAGGATAAACATGAAATTAAGGAACTAGAGTTAGCTTAAGAAAAATATGTGTTGTAAAGAAAGGCCCTGACTAGAAAGTAGAATGAAGGCCTTGAAAATAAGTTATAAGGCCAGATGGAATGAAATAGGGAGGATGTCTGGTTCAAAAATAACTAATGAAATAAGGAGAAGTTTCTCTTTGGCCTGGTCTACACTACGACTTTAATTCGGATTTAGCAGCGTTAATTCGAATTAACCCTGCACCCGTCCACACAACGGAGCCATTTAGTTCGAAATAAAGGGCGCTTAAAATCGATTTCTGTACTCCACCCCGACGAGCGGAGTAGCGCCAAAATCGATTTTGTCAGTTCGAATTAGGGGTAGTGTGGCCGCAATTCGATGGTATTGGCCTCCGGGAGCTATCCCACAGTGCACTATTGTGACCGCTCTGGACAGCAATCTGACCTCGGATGCACTGGCCAGGTAGACAGGAAAAGCCCCGCGAACATTTGAATTTCATTTCCTGTTTGCCCAGCGTGGAGAGCACAGGTGACCACAGATAGCTCATCAGCAAAGGTAACCATGCAGGCTGATAATCGAAAAAGAGCACCAGCATGGACCGTACGGGAGGTACTGGATCTGATTGCTATATGGGGAGAGGATTCAGTGCTAGCAGAACTTCGTTCAAAGAGACGAAATGCCAAAACTTTTGAAAAAATCTCCAAGGGCATGATGGAGAGAGGCCACAATAGGGACTCAGATCAGTGCAGTGTGAAAGTCAAGGAGCTCAGACAAGCCTATCAAAAAACAAAGGAGGCAAACGGTCGCTCCGGGTCAGAGCCGCGGACATGCTGCTTCTACGCCGAGCTGCATGCAATTCTAGGGGGGGCCGCCACCACTACCCCACCTGTGACCGTGGATTCCGAGGCGGGGATAATCTCATCAGCTACACCTGAGGATTCTGCGGAGGGGGAAGAGGAGGAGGAGGACGAGCTTGCAGAGAGCACCCAGCACTCCGTTCTCCCCAACAGCCAGGATCTTTTTCTCAGCCTGACTGAAGTACCCTCCCAACCCTCCCAAGCCAGTATCCAAGACCACGACCCCATGGAAGGGACCTCAGGTGAGTTTACCTTTTAAAATATAAAACTTGTTTTAAAAGCAAGGTTTTTTTTAATGATTACTTTGCCCTGAGGACTTGGGATGCATTCGCAGCCAGTACAGCTACTGGAAAAGTCTGTTAACGTGTCTGGGGATGGAGCGGAAATCCTCCAGGGACATCTCCATGAAGCTCTCCTGGAGGTACTCCAAAAGCCTTGCCACAAGGTTTCTGGGCAGTGCAGCCTTATTCCGTCCTCCATGGTAGGACACTTGACCGCGCCATGCTTGCAGCAAGTAATCTGGTATCATTGCATAACAAAGCCTGGCAGCGTATGGTCCCGGTGTTTGCTGGCATTCAAGCAACATCCGTTCTTTATCTTGCTGTGTAATCCTCAAGAGAGTGATATCGCTCATGGTAACCTGGTTGAAATACAGGAATTTAATTAAGGGGACAGAGGTGGCCGTTCCTACTGGGCTGTTTGCCTGTGGCTGAAAAGAAATCCTTCCCTGCAGTTAGGCGAGCGCGGGGGGCGGGGGGATTGGCCCAGAGCTTTTCGCGTTTGGCTAGCAGGGATCTTCCCTGATACCAGCCACGTGGTGGGGGGAGGGATAAAGCGATCATCCC
>NW_020673371.1:0-8692 GCF_002925995.2 Terrapene triunguis | reverse complement strand
TCTCTGTACACAGAGAGCTGTTACCCTTCCCTTTATAGTTATGACACCTGCTCAGGGGAAAGAAAACAAGGGAAATCAGGGAATTCATGGGACGTTTCGATTACTTTAACCCCAGCCCATTTTACAGCAGGGAAAGGCTGGGGGCAGCTCCCCAGGTGCGGGAGACTCTGCGTATGAGGGATTTAACTCTCCCCATCTCTTCTGGGAACACACACAGCCAGACACTGCTCAGCAAAGGGGCTCCTAAAACACAGAGACAGAAACTCCACGTTCCAGGAAGTTAAGGCCCCAGCCAGAGGGGAAGTTACCCTGGACCTGCTTCTTCATCCCAGAGAGAAACCCCGAGAGAATGGGGGAGTTGTAGGAGAGCTGGGACCGTTGAGCATGGGCTGGTGGGATTCAGCGCAGTGAGGAATAGGAGGGATGGGGGGTGTCACCGAATGTCGTATCTCAGGGCTTGTCTACACTTGAGACACCATGACTGGACTGCTGTAGTGGGTCAGTGTAGATACTCAGCAACGGGAAGGTTCTGCTGTCGGGGTAGGTCATCCACCTCCCCCAGAGGCAACAGCTAGTCCACAGAAGCATCATTTTCTGCATAAAAACCAACTATTCTAACTACCCTAAATTCCACAGGTGCATTCAGATGGTCTTGAAATGTGCTGGTTTCTATGGTCATTCATGGACGGGTTACTGGTCCCAGTATGGGGTTGTCGGGGACTTTTTAACCCAGACGGCAAAGTTCGTTGTCTGACCGCAGAGTGAGAGACAGGCAACACCAGCAAGGTCCAATACAAGCTCTTTATTGAAGAGTGCATACAACAATAGAGAGCGGCCCGTCTCCAGAGAGAACCAGCCACAATTACAATAACTAGTAAGATTATATAGACAGTTCCGTCGCGTCATAGTTAAAACAATCCAATCCCCCCCCTTTACTAGTTAAAAGCTTCTAATATTCATGCATATCTATCCTTTTGACAGTACAAACCGTTCATGATGCCTCAGCAGCTTCTTATCAGCTTTTGTCGTCATGCACCAGAGACTGGGGAAAAAGAGGGAGTTGAGTACAGATAAAAAACAGAAACAGGGAGTGAAGACTGCAAGTCTCCATCTGTTCAACAAACTGTTCCCAGTACATTTGGTACAAGAATGTGGCCCCCACCTCCTATCTTATCCCCTGCAGCTTAAGCAAGCATGCCCTCAGGTCTTACAGAGAGGCAAGAATGGCCCAGCAACTACTGTTAGCCTGACTTTGACTAAGCTGGCCAAACAGTGTTCTATACTCTATATTTTTGGTCCTAACAGTCCCCCCTTTTGTCCCTGGAGTACCTTGGAGGGACTCCTGGGACAACTAATGAGCGGTAAGCTTGGGGTTGGTTACTTTTGGGCAGAACACACCTTGGTACCCATCCAACATTCAACCTTTATCATTACATACAAGGCCAGTAGCCCGCATATAATTACAACAGCGCTTCAGAGTACATTATGGAGCCAACCACCTATATCTGGAATCCAATTAAACAGGTTACTCCACCAGGACTCAATCCGCTTCCCTCCATGGTTCTTTGCTACCTCCATAAGGTGGTTTGCTTTTTCCCAAGTGGCATTATAAACGTCTGGGACATACACACAGCATTCCTGTCCAATTAATGCACATGTTTCTCCCTGAGAAGCCAGTAATATATTTAATGCCAGGCGGTTTTGAAGTACCATCTGCCTTAGTTTTCTCTGTGCGGTTGCCAAGTCCACCAGGGCATTGGCGGTAGTCTAATTTTCCCAGATGTCTCGGTGAATTACCCAATCCCACATGCATTCTTCCCATGGACCCGGCAGGATTTGGTATGTGGGAGCCCACACCCCCCCAACCGGTCCATATGCTTGGAAGGAGCATTGAGAACGTCCGCACTTCCACCCAGAAAGTCTCCAAGTATGTCTCTATGGCCACAGATCAGATGGTACTCCTGATATGTCTGTAAGGGCAGTGGGCCAAGCCTGAACATGCTAGATCCCACTGCAATGCCTTCCCAGCCTCAGTGATATTTAATACCATCTCTGTTAGCAACTTCTGGGTCATAGAACTAAGGGAGGAGATAACATGTAACTCACCAATTTTAGCCTGTACTTGGGTTAGCTGTGCCTCAGAAATAAGGCCTGTGGCCTTCTTTAGTTGCCCCAATTTCTTATTATGTTTTTGGTTCTTAAAAATATTTCAAACTGCTGCTGTACTATTGGCCCCATTCCATAGGGATCCGGTCAAGTCTCTTTTCTTTCTAGAGGAAATAACACAAGCCCTCTGTTGTGCTAATCTAATAGCAGCCCCTTTTGAACAATTTGGGTATGTAGAGGTGATTTGGAAACTGGATAAGGGTAATGAAAATTTAACAGTCCCTAGTGTAGTGTTAATTACAGTTCATTGATATCTTAATACATTTTTTTGGTGTAGTACTATACCACATTTCCAAGCATGGGTCCCACAAGTTTTTTTTTGCCAGTGTATAATTCTTTGTTTTTTTACCAGGGTCAGTTCTTAATGTCTTTTCTAGTCAGGAATCCCTGGACTTTGGTGGTTTCAATGAAGCAAGTGTTCCTTCTTCTCTTTTTCTGAAACAGTCATGGTTCAGCATCATACAGGGGAGAGGTTACTAGCACATCACCCTGTAATGTGTTTTGCTTTTTTTTAGAAAAAAATCCAAAGGCACAGTAGGTCTGTCAGTGGACAAGGGAGAGGTTACTAGCACTTCACTTTGTCTTTTTTTTTCTTTTTCCTGCTGTCCAGAAGGCACAGCAGAGTTAGAAGGAGGAATAGGCTGATCATCAGTTGGAGAGTCCTCCCGAGGTGGAGGGGTTTTTTTGCAGTGAGAAGCATGGGTCCAGGTAGGCAGTCCTTGGCACTTCACAGCAGTGTTGGTGGTTAACAGGACTTGGAAAGGGCCTTTCCAGTGTGGAGCCAAAGCAGTCTTTCGTTGATGGACTTTACGTAGACTCAGTCTTCTTGTTTTCAATGAATGGCAGGGCTGCTAGGGTCTTTGGGTAGCACTTCTTTTATCTGTGAGAAAAGAAACCTAACACATTTCATTAATGCCTGGCAGTGTTTTGCAGATCTCATAGTTGCTTGGGCATATTTAGGCCCCCCTTTTCTTGGCTTTCAGCCAAGTCTTAGCTGTGGGCAGTGTCCTTGGATGAGGCCAGCGTCTTATCTTTGGACTGAGCTTGCTAGCTATTTTTTCCAGTTAACTCGTTCTGTTCTTTTTCTTTCTCCTTTTTTTTGGCTTTTTTTAACCTACAAAGGAAACTTTCACTTTTTACTTATACACCTTTTCCCAACAATGAACACATACACATTGCCATTATACAGTACATTAGTCTTATTATTTAATGTATGCCATATACACCCTTCCAGTAAAATAACTTATATACAGAGCTTTGGAGCAACAAACCAGGACAAGCACTCCCACTTTTGAGGAGTTCACTCGGTACAACCTCTGGTGTCCAATAGCTTTCCTCCCTCCCCAGCCCTCTGGCTAGAAATCTGAGGTAGCCAGAAGGATCCCATGTGCAATATGGGGAGTGGGTTAACCTTCCATGTCCTTGCTTCCAAAGACTTTTGATATGCAAATTTTAACATTTTTTTTAATTAAAAGATCTGACCAATGAAGTTTCTTTTTTTTTTAAGCAAATGTATTAGACTTTAGTATATCACATTTTTCCTGATATATCCAAACACTTTGTATTCCAAGTTGAATAAAACAAGCATCTGCTTTTTTATTTAACCCTCCTATTTAATTTTGAACTAGACTGTCTTATGAAAATATTAAACACAACAATTCTGGCCACAAGACAAACACCACAAGACAGGATATAGAACACAAAAATAATTCCTATTGTACCAGTAAATCCATGGTACATTGAATGCTGTTCAGCTGGCATCCGTTTTCTCTGATGATTTGAAAGACATTATTTCCTTAAAATATTTTTTTTATATACACATACTCTTGTTGATTTTAGGCAAAACAGAGGAATTACCCTATATTTCCTTGTATTTGTTTTATAGGCAGCCCAGGTTTCAGTGGCTTCTACCTTATTAGTTAGATAATTTGCATTAATACAGATGCTTTTTGGCTTGCTTCCAGATTCAAAGCTATCCACAGCTTAAAGATTCTTACTTTAAAAAAGGACACAATTAACTTTCCCAGACTTTTGATTGCCTTTTACTTCTAATTCCTACTTTCAAACACACAGTGATCTGAAAAAGACAACACAACCTATATTGGTAGGTTTGCATTTTTTTTTCCCTCTACTACAATATACACTGCACATGTTTTGGAGAAAATGCACATCCTTTCCACAATTCAATTTCCACAACGCTAGCCACATCAATTTCTACACAAGGTGTAACTGTTTCTTTTATGCTTACAAAATTTTCATGCACCCTGACCACACAGAGCCAGGGGCACTGTCCTTCTCTCTCTTTACCAGATCTTTTATCTGCTATTTTGTTACCCAAAAACAAATTTAAATCTTTTATTCTTCTGGCTTTGACTACCCTGCTGCAGCCACAACCTTTGGTCTTTATTTAAAACATTTTAAATCTTGTAGCATTAAGTTACCTTAAGGATTAAATGCTAAATACCTTAAACAACACTAGTTTCCTGTGCCTGGCAAAAGTATTCTCGGTTTTGCAACTTTAAACAATACCAATTCATCTTAAACTTATAAAATACAGATTGTACACAGCAGGAGTGTTCTTCAGCAAATTCGACTAAATTATTCATAGTCGAATAATTCCACTTAAATAACCTCTTGCCTGGATTACTTACAGAAATTCTTACCAAGTTTCACGGCTTAATTCCCTCTAGCAACTATAGAGTTAACTTCTCACTCTCTCTTTTCTTAAATCACTTGCTTGTCTCCCAAAACGACACCCAATCAACTCAGTTTTTACCATTCCAATTATTGTCCTGGGGATTTGAAATCGCCATGCTTATAATTACTTACTCCTTTTCTTCCACTATGCCCTTAAAGTTTCCAACCTGTTTTCTAATCTATCTGTTGACTGCCCGCTTGGGCCCGATCCTGCTTTTCTTGCTGAACCGTCCACCCTGGGGTCTCCTGCGGCGTCTCTTTCAGAGATTCCAGTCCAGGCCGGCTGCCTGTTGCTTCTTCACAGCGTCCCCAAACCACGCCAGCTCCAGGGTCTCAAAGGCAGACTGTTGGATCTCACTGGACAGTTAAGCTTTGCAAATGTAATCTCAGCACTTGTAACTTGTATTGTCTTTGGTTTGCCTCTGTCTATATTTTTTCACAGCCAGCTGGGGCTGAAAGCAGTTTTTCTTTTGGTTTATAATTATACCATACAAATAAATAATCCATTTGTCCCGGTCTAAGATCAACCAGAATATCCCTGAGGGAATCCATCCTGTCAGCAGAAAAAGTTCCGCACCTTGGCCAGTCCTTAGTCGGGGACAAATGGGTAGTAAAGGAGGGCCACTGAATTTGGCATAAGTTTCTCATCTTAGATTTAGTCAAACCGGTTGTTCCAGAGATTTCCTTCCAATCTCAAAGTACCAGAGACAACGGGGCGTCCCCCGGGCACTTACTGCCAAATTGTCCCATTTAGCCTGTAGGGACTCTAACCCCTTCTCCTGGGGACTCTAACCCCTCTCCGGGGACTCTAACCCCTCTCCGGCGATCGCTTACCTTATTCAGGGACTCGAACCCCGAAGACTTGGATCCTACTCAACGGGTAGGCGGACGTTGCTGGGTTTCTACAGGCTTCAGCTGGTTCACAGGACTCGCCTTATCGCCGATGCAGGGATCAGGTTACCGGGCAAGGCTCCTCGAAGCCGGAGGATGCGCGCTGCGTTGCTTCGGAGTCTGATCCCGCACCGGAGAGTCAGACGAGTCCCGGCGGAGTCGCCAAATCTGTCAGGGACTTTTTAACCCAGACGGCAAGGTTCGTTGTCTGACAGCAGAGTGAGAGACAGGCAACACCAGCAAGGTCCAATACAAGCTCTTTATTGAAGAGTGCACACAACAATAGAGAGCGGCCCGTCTCCAGAGAGAACCAGCCACAATTACAATAACTAGTAAGATTATATAGACAGTTCCATCGCGTCATAGTTAAAACAATCCAATCCCCCCCCTTTACTAGTTAAAAGCTTCTAATATTCATGCATTTCTATCCTTTTGACAGTTCAAACCGTTCATGATGCCTCAGCAGCTTCTTATCAGCTTTTGTCATCATGCACCAGAGACTGGGAAAAAAGAGGGAGTTGAGTACAGATAAAAAACAGAAACAGGGAGTGAAGACTGCAAGTCTCCATTTGTCCAACAAACTGTTCCCAGTACATTTGGTACAAGAATGCGGCCCCCACCTCCTATCTTATCCCCTGCAGCTTAAGCAAGCATGCCCTCAGGTCTTACAGAGAGGCAAGAATGGCCCAGCAACTACTGTTAGCCTGACTTTGACTAAGCTGGCCAAACAGTGTTCTATACTCTATATTTTTGGTCCTAACAGTGTGACTGGTTAAAGATGTTCCTGAGATTCAACCCCACCACCCTAGGCAGCTTTTGACAAAATCATCTTGGTCTTGAAATGTTTTTTTGCACACAGCTGGGGCTGAAACTGTGGTTCTAATTGTCCCTGGACTGATCACAGTCACTTGGCGTTGAGCTCTGTTAATACAGGACACCCCTGTCTTCTGCAGGAAACCAGCTCTGAAAGCCAATAGCTGCGGAATCTGGAATCTCAGAGCAGCACAAGCCAAACTGAGCAGTCGCTGACATGGAAATGCACACGTGCTGCCAGACTACGTCCCTATGAACTGCGCGAGGGTTGCCAGCAATCTGCTGGCCCAGGGAAAGGTTTGCTCAAGGGGATGGGCTGTGGCCACTGAACCTGAACAACACCCATGAACTGGAGCCTGAGCCCAAGCTCCGATAGCTTTCACACTACGTGTGTTGTGCATTTTTCTTGCATTCGGCAGAAGTTCCTCTTGGAAGCTTTGCCCTTTTATACCAAAATGTTTGTGTTAAGATTAATAGTTTAAAGTTCTCTGAACTAAAAAAACCACTTTCTTGCCCAGTCTTGCTCAGGCTTTTTGCTAGCCTAGCTCTGTGTGATGGGGGTGTGAAAAATCACACCGCTGACCAACACAGCTATGCTGGGAAAAGCTCTAGGGTAGACATACAGCTATGAAGAACGACTAAGAAGAACATGCCACCGTTTGTGTTGTGTTCCACGGATCGGAATACCAGCATTTTCCTGCATGTGTGTCAGCTGTAGATGACTGGGAGCAGCTTGGCAGAGATGTGACTGTGATATGAAGAGAGGTGCATGTAAAACTTGGGGGCCTAGTCTGCCTCATGCCCGTGCTAAGGGCTGGAGGCTGGGTCTGTGAAGGTGCACAAGGGTGAGGTCTTGTCACCGAGATTGTCAGCATCCTGGTGACATATGTGCTAGTGATCCTCAGGGCTCAGTGAGAGCTAAGCGAAGTCTGTGACTCAGGAGGAATCCTCGGGGCGAGGGGAAAGCGGTGATCTCACTTTGCAGGTCCGAGCTGGTTAGTGTGGAGTGGGATCAGTGGGTGAGTGCCGGCCAGGGGTCGGAAGTTTCTGTTTGTCACATTGAACCTAAATCCAAGTTTTGCCCTAGCAAAGAGAAGATGTCAGACTTCATGCTGTGCTGCCCCTGTGCGCTGTTCCCAGAGCGTCCTGTAGCAGGGGAGGGCAGAGCGCTAGGGTGTGTGTCACTGGCTTGTTGGGGTGTTGCTGAAACAGGGCAGAGTAGAGGTTGCATTGTGGGGATGCCATAAGCCTTAACTCTGCATTTCCCCTCCTAAGAACCGAGGGGACAGGAACCCTTACCCAGCAAGGTCACGTTCTCATAGTTCTCCTGCATGACGTCTCTGTAGAGGGCTCTCTGAGCGGGGTCTAGCAGAGCCCCCTGCCCCGCGGTGAAATACACAGCCACCTCCTCGAAGCTCACCGGCCCCTGAAACAACAGGTGCCCCCCACTCAGTGCCTGCTGCCCCAGCCACAACTCCACTATTCATGGGGGAAAGGAGCCAATCAAATGGAAGCTCTGAGGGGCTCGCAGTCAGAGGCCAACCCCCAAACCACTCATAAGAACGGCCAGCCTGAGTCATACCAAAGGTCCATCTAGCCCAGTATCCTGTCTGCCGACAGTGGCCAGTGCCAGACGCCTCAGAGGGAATGAACAGAACAGGGAATCATCAAGTGATTCACCCGTCGCCGATTCCCAGTTTCTGGCAAACAGAGACTAGGGACACCATCCCTGCCCATCCCGGCTAATAGCCATCGATGGACCTGCCCTCCATGAATCTATCTAGTACCAGAGCATCCAGGAAACATCCAGGTGAGGGGAAGAAGAGAGAGCCCCTGGTCTCTCCCAGCAGATCCATCACACACCTACTAGCCAGGGGCTGATACAGGAGATGGAGCCCTGGCAGGGTCCAGGGACAATTCCCTGGTAGATACCAACACCCTCCTCATTGCGAGGAGCTGGATATGAAGGGAGGGGCAGGGCCCCTAAGCTGCCCCTTTCATATTTCGCAGCTGCCGTTGGTCAGTCGGGTCAGGCTCCAGCACTGGGAGCCTGGTCAGTGTTTCCTAACCTCACCTAGGTGGGTTGTTTCCTCTCCCACAAATTAGGGCATTTCCCCTCCGAACC
>NW_020673370.1:0-1109 GCF_002925995.2 Terrapene triunguis | reverse complement strand
AAAAAAAAAAAAAAAAAAAAAAAAAAAAAAAAAAAAAAGAGGAAAAAGAATCGTTATCCTTTGTGGTGGTGTTGTTGAGTCTTGTTTTTACTGAAGTCAAATATCTTGTGAAAATTTCCTGCAAGTATATTTTTATGAGAGTCGCCATGTTTGTCCTGTTGTAGAGTTGTTCATCTCTGTTTTTTCTACTTAGCAAAACTTAACATGTTTCTCAAACTGCACCCCAACCAGCTTACATGGGGAATTTACTAAAAATCAATTCTGCGTTTCAGATTTCTTTAAACCAACAGACATCCTCCCTCATTATGTTGCCAGTATTAAGAAGATGATAAATAAAAAAAAGTCTAATCGTCTGTTTTATTTTAATGTCAGTTCCTGAAAATCTTAGCAACAGATCCTTTTTTGAAACCGTTGAACCTAAATTTGATTTCAGGAAAGTTTATTGTTAAGAATAATTATTTTCTTGGATAATTCTTTTCTTCTGCCCAAGCACCTTGCTCCCCCCACCCCCCCACGAATGGCAGATTTGCAAGTACAATTTCATCTGCACAGAGGAACAATAGCTTTCAGTTGCACAAAGGATTTCTCCCACCCTGAATCCAAACCACAATGCCTCTTGCTCTGATAATAGCTCCTGAAAAGATTTTGTAATGCAGAGAATTAATACGTGATTATTTCCACCTCACTTCTCTCATTTATTAGATTCTGTAGTGAATTCCAAATTAAAAACAGTACTCAATTTTTTAACTTTGTAATATTTTAAGACAAATCATATTCTAAAGTTTTATGCCCTTGCTTATGAAGTAGTTTGCTTTTCATTTTTATTTATGCTGAGAAATGAATTGTTTAATATATAACCTAGACGCAACGCTCAAATTTTAAAGACTCCAGCTAAAGAATTCAAAGTTTTCCAGGAAATATACAGTATGTTATTTTTTTGTGAAATGAATGCTAATGAATACTTTTTTCTTTCAAACTATCAGAAAAACAGAATAATTGGCAGACTAATAGGTCTTATCTCAACCTAGAAATAACTTTTGAGATTGGCAAACTGTAGCCCAAATTCTGAGGTCCTTACTTGACCAAAACTCTCACTGAAGTTAATGGGA
>NW_020673369.1:0-2523 GCF_002925995.2 Terrapene triunguis | reverse complement strand
CTTTGTTATCCTCAGGAGAGTGATATCATTCACGGTCACCTGGTTGAAATGGGGTGATTTTATTAAGGGGACATTCAGAGGTGCCCGTTCCTGCTCGGCTGAACAGAAATGTTCCCCGCTGTTAGCCACGCGGTAGGGGGGAGGGCTGAAGTGATCATCCCAGAGAATTGGGTGTGTGTGGGGGGGGTAGTTGGGTTTGTGCTGCATGTTAACCCGGAAACCGCAGCCCCTCCTTTTACATTGCAAACCCATTTTAAATGGCCAACCCAACGGGTGCTTGGTATGGGAAATGAGGGCGCTACTGTTTGAAACCATTCCCACATGTTAAGAAGGTTAAAAAAGCTAAAAGACTGTGGCTTACCATGGCTGCCTGCAAGCCAAAATCTGTTGCCTGGCACTGCGTGAGTGATCTCTCACACCAAACCGGCAGGCCCTCAATATAAGAGGAAAAATGAGACCGTGTAACAAAAGCACATGTGCTATGTAATGTGAACAGCACAATTTAACGTGAAAGAGTGTACCCATTGTTCTCTAAACTGTGTCTTTTTTAACCACCTCTCCCTTCTCCTCCACCAGCTGCAAATGTTTCTCCTTCACAGAGGCTAGTGAAGATTAGAAGGCGAAAACGGCGGACTCGGGATGATATGTTCTCGGAGCTCCAGATGTCCTCCCACGCTGACAGAGCACAGCAGAATGCGTGGAGGCAGTCAATGTCAGAGTGCAAAAAAGCACAATATGAACGAGAGGAGAGGTGGCGGGCTGAATCGCAGGCTGAAGAGAGCAAGTGGCGGGCTGAAGAGGATAGGTGGCATCAGCTTTCTGACAGAAGGCAAGAGTCGATGCTCCGGCTGCTAGAGCATCAAACTGATATGCTCCAGCGTATGGTTGAGCTGCAGGAAAGGCAGCAGGAGCAGAGACCGCCGCTACAGCCCCTGTGTAACCAACAGCCCTCCTCCCCAAGTTCCATAGCCTCCTCACCCAGATGCCCAAGAACGCGATGGGGGGGCCTCCGGCCACCCAGCCACTCCACCCCAGATGATTGCCCAAGCATCAGAAGGCTGGCCTTCAATAAGTGTTAAAGTTTTAAAGTTTTAAACTGCAGTATGTCCTTGTCCTTCCCTCCTCCCCCACCCCACCTGGCGCTTCCCTCCTCCCCCACCCCTCCCGGGCTACCTTGGCAGTTATCCCCCTAGTTGTGTGATGAATTAATAAAGAATGCATGAATGTGAAGTAACAATTACTTTATTGCCTCTGCAAGCGGTGCTCAAAGGGGGGAGGGGAGGGTGGTTAGCTTACAGAGAAGTAGAGTGAACCGGGGGGGGGAGGGTTCATCAAGGAGAAACAAACAGAAGTTTCACACCGTAGCCTGGCCAGTCACAAAACTCATTTTCAAAGCTTCTCTGATGCTCACTGCGCCCTGCTGTACTCTTCCAACCAGTGTCTGGCTGCGCGTAATCAGCAGCCAGGCGATTTGCCTCAACCTCCCACCCCGCCATAAATGTCTCCCCCTTACTCTCACAGATATTGTGGAGCGCACAGCAAGCAGCAATAACAATTGGAATATTGGCTTCGCTGAGGTCTATCCGAGTCAGTAAACTGCGCCAGCGGGCTTTTAAACGTCTAAATGCACATTCCACCACCATTCGGCACATGCTAAGCCTATAGTTGAACAGGTCCTGACTCCTGTCCAGGCTGCCTGTGTACGGCTTCATAAGCCATGGCATTAAGGGGTAGGCTGGGTCCCCAAGGATAACGATAGGCATTTCAACATCCCCAACGGTTATTTTCTGGTCCGGGAAGAAAGTCCCTTCCTCCAGCTTTTGAAACAGACCAGAGTTCCTGAAGACGCGAGCATCCTGTACCTTTCCCGGCCATCCCACGTTGATGTTAGTGAAACGTCCCTTGTGATCCACCAGGGCTTTCAGCAGCATTGAAAAGTACCCCTTGCGGTTTATGTACTCGGTGGCTTGGTGCTCCGGTGACAAGATAGGGATATGGGTTCCGTCTATCGCCCCACAACAGTTTTGGGAATCCCATTGCAGCAAAGCCATCCACTATGACCTGCACGTTTCCCGGAGTCACTACCCTTGATATCAGCAGGTCTTTGATTGCGTTGGCTACTTGGATCACAGCAGCCCCCACAGTAGATTTGCCCACTCCAAATTAATTCCCAACTGACCGGTAGCTGTCTGGCGTTGCAAGCTTCCACAGGGCTATCGCCACTCGCTTCTCAACTGTGAGGGCTGCTCTCATCCTGGTATTCTGGCGCTTCAGGAGAGGGGAAAGCAAGTCACAAAGTTCCATGAAAGTGCCCTTACGCATGCGAAAGTTTCGCAGCCACTGGGAATCGTCCCACACCTGCAACACGATGCGGTCCCACCAGTCTGTGCTTGTTTCCCGGGCCCAGAATCGGCGTTCCACGCCATGAACCTGCCCCAGTAACACCATGATTTGCACATTGCTGGGGCCTGTACTTTGTGAGAGGTCTATGTCCATGTCAATTTCCTCATCACTCTCGTCGCC
>NW_020673368.1:0-2271 GCF_002925995.2 Terrapene triunguis | reverse complement strand
TGTTCTCCTACAGGTTTTTGTATATTGCCATTCCTGATATCTGACTTATCCTCTTGCGTAGTGACTGTCCATGTGTGGCCAATGTACATAGCAGAAGGGCATTGCTGGCACATGATGGCATATATAACATTGGTGGACGTGCAGGTGAATGAGCCGGTGATGTTGTAGCTGATCTGGTTAGGTCCTGTGATGGTGTTGCTGGTGTAGATATGTGGGCAGAGTTGGCATCGAGGTTTGTTGCATGGGTTGGTTCCTGAGTTAGAGTTGTTATGGTGCGGTGCATGGTTGCTGGTGAGAATATGCTTAAGGTTGGCGGGTTGTCTGTGGGCGAGAACTGGCCTGCCTCCCAAGGTCTGTGAAAGTGAGGGATTATTGTCCAGGATGGGTTGTAGAACACTGATGATGCGTTGGAGAGGTTTAAGCTGAGGACTGTAGGTGATGGCCAGTGGAGTTCTGTTGGTTTCTTTTTTGGGCCTGTCTTGTAGCAGGAGGCTTCTGGGTACACGTCTGGCTCTGTTGATTTGTTTCTTTATTTCCTTGTGTGGGTATCGTAGTTTTGAGAATGCTTGGTGAAGATCTTGTAGGTGTTGGTCTCTGTCTGAGGGGTTGGAGCAGATGCGGTTGTACCTCAGCGCTTGGCTGTAGACGATGGATCGTGTGGTGTGTCTGGGGTGGAAGCTGGAGGCATGAAGGTAGGCATAGTGGTCGGTGGATTTTCGGTATAGGGTGGTGTTAATGTGGCCATCGCTTATTTGTACTGTGGTGTCTAGGAAGTGGACCTCCGATGTAGATTGGTCCAGGCTGAGGTTGATGGTGGGGTGGAAGCTGTTGAAATCATGGTGGAATTCTTCCAGGGTCTCCTTCCCATGGGTCCAGATGATGAAGATGTCATCAATGTAGCGTAGGTAGAGAAGGGGCGTGAGTGGACGAGAGCTGAGGAAGCATTGTTCCAGGTCAGCCATAAAAATGTTTGCATATTGTGGGGCCATGCGGGTGCCCATAGCGGTGCCACTGGTCTGGAGGTATATATTGTCACCACATTTGAAATAATTGTGCGTGAGGATAAAGTCACAGAGCTCAGCAACAAGTTGTGCTGTGTCATCATCAGGGATACTGTTCCTGACAGCTTGTATTCCATCTGTGTGTGGGATGTTTGTGTAGAGAGCCTCTACATCCATGGTGGCTAGGATGGTGTTTTCTGGGAGGTCACCAATGCATTGTAGTTTTCTCAGGAAATCTGTGGTGTCACAGAGATAGCTGGGAGTGCTGGTGGCGTAGGGTCTGAGTAGGGAGTCCACATATCCAGACAGTCCTTCAGTGAGAGTGCCAATGCCCGAGATGATGGGGCGTCCAGGATTTCCAGGTTTGTGGATCTTGGGTAGTAGATAGAATAACCCCGGTCAGGGCTCTAAGGGTATGTTGATTTGTTCCTGTATTAGTGTAGGGAGTGTCCTGAGTAGATGGTGCAGTTTCTTAGTGTATTCCTCAGTGGGATCTGAGGAAAGTAGCCTGTAGAATTTGGTATTGGCGAGTTGTCTGGCAGCCTCCTTCTGGTAGTCAGACCTGTTCATGATGACAACAGCATCTCCTTTATCAGCCTCTTTGATGATAATGTCAGGGTGGTTTCTGAGGCTGTGGATGGCATTGCGTTCTGCACGACTTAGGTTATGAGGCAAGCGATGTTGTTTTTCCACAATTTCTGCCTTTGCACGTCGGCGGAAGCATTCTATGTATAGGTCCAGACTGTCATTTCGACCCTCAGGAGGAGTCCATGTGGAGTTCTTCTTCCTGTGTTGTTGGTGGGAGGGTATCTGTGTATCAGTGCGCTGTTCAGTGTTATCTTGAAAGTATTCTTTGAGTCGGAGGCGGCGAAAGTAGGCTTCCAGATCACAGCAGAACTGTATCATGTTCGTGGGGGTGCTGGGGCAAAAAGAGAGTCCCCGAGATAGGACAGACTCTTCTGCTGGGTTGAGTGTATAGCTGGATAAATTGACGATATTGCTGGGTGAGTTAGGGGTACCCCTGTTGTGGCCCCATGTGGCAGGTAGGATTTTAGACAGCTTACGGTCCTTTTTCCTTTGTAGAGAGGTGAAGTGTGTAATGTAGATCTCCTGTCTTATTTTAGTAAAGTCCATTTGTGTGGAGGGTTGGTTATTTATGAAGGTCTCCAGGTTGGAGAGCTCTTTCTTGATGTTTTTCTGCTATGTACATTGGCCAAACTGGACAGTCACTACGCAAGAGGATAAATGGACACAAGTCAGATATCAGGAA
>NW_020673367.1:0-1000 GCF_002925995.2 Terrapene triunguis | reverse complement strand
GGGGCCGGGGCCCCGTGGAGTGTCCTCCTTTAGGAGGCTCCAAATATGGTAACCCTACCCTATGTGGGGAGGGAGCAGAGATACAGGATCCCTGGTAGGGAGTGGGATCCCCATGGGAGAGAGCGGGGATGCCGGATCCCTGGTGGGGGGGACTGGTGGGGGGCAGGATCCCCATATTATGTGGGGGAACACGGTTACAGGATCCCGCAGGGGATGGGGGTGAGGATGGGAAGCAGGGAATGGGGGAGGGGCTGGAACGTGGGATCCCACGGGGGCTGGAGGCAGGGGCAGATGGGGCAGGGATTGGGCCATGTAGGATGGGGGAGGGGTTGGAACACAGGGGCTGGGGGAAGGGCTGGGATGCAGGATCCCATGGGGGAGGGACTGGGCTGCGGGGGATGGGGCAGGAGTTGGGCTGCGGGGGATGGGTGAGGGTTTGGGACGTGGGATCCCATGGAGGATGAGGGAGGGGAAGGAGGAGGGGTTGGAATGCAGGGGCTGGGGGAGGGGGTGGGACGCGGGATCCCATGGGGGAGGGGCTGGGCTGCGGGGGATGGGGCAGGGGTTGGAACGCAGGATCCCCCCGCACCGGCTGTTCCCCCCCCACCCCCCCCTCGGACCGGTTACCTGCGGCAGGGGTGGGGACGGGGGCCAGGGTCAGGTTGACCTCGGCCGAGGCCTGCACGTCCAGGCCCAGCACGCTGACGCGGTAGGTGCCGGCGTCCTCGGGGCGGGCGTCCCGCAGCAGCAGCGAGGCGTCGTGGGGGCCCAGGCCGACCCGGCCCTCGTAGCCCCGGCCTTGCTCCAGGTCCAGGCGGCAGGACTGGCGCCAGGGGGCCGCCCCGCCGCAGTCCTGGGCCGCCAGCAGCAGCACCAGGCGGCCCGTGGGCAGGAAGCGCCAGCGCACCTGGAAGAAAGGGGGCGGCGGGGCCGGGAGCCGCAGGGCGGCGGGAAGCAGGGCCGTGCCCCCGGGAACCACGGCCACACGGGCAGCCGGCAC